>NW_028261389.1:77116971-77174471 GCF_051295495.1 Thamnophis sirtalis
CGACGGTCGCAAAAGGGGATCACATGATCTTGGGACATAGCAACGGCCATAAATGTGAACCAGTTGCCAAGCTGATTCTGGTCCCATGATGCTGGGGGCGTTGCAAAGGTCGTAACTGTGAAAAACAGTCATAAGTCGCATTTTCCGGTGCCGCTGCAACTTCAAACGGTCACTAAACGGACTGTTATAAGCCGAGGACTTACTTGTGTTATTGTTTCAACATGCCTTCCCAACTTCCTGCGATCATGCCAAGGTTCTTAAGGGATTTTGCGTGCCTGCGATTTAAAATTTTTGAATTTAGGTTTAATTTCATTTTTTTATGAGCTAAATAATTGATAATCGTTTTAACGGTCGCGGTTTATCTCTTGCAGGCATCGCTTCGATGACGGTCCCGGTCTACATTGCAGAAGTGGCCCCACCTCACCTGAGAGGCCGTTTAGTGACCATAAATACACTTTTCATCACAGGTGGGCAGTTCTTTGCCAGTGTCATAGACGGCGCCTTCAGCTACCTTCCCAAGGGAGGATGGAGGTTGGTATGAATTTTTTTTTTTTTTGAATTTTAAAATGAAATTACAACCCTTCTTTGTGAGGCGGTTGGGGGGGAAGATGGGCCAGTCCTGGAGTCTGGGGAAGGCTCGGATGAGGGCTCTGTGTCGGAGGCAGAGAGTGGGCCGGGGCCGTCTGACAGTTATCAGCTGCCTTCAGAGTCAGACATCAGTGGGGCAGAAGAACAGCTGGAGCCTGTTCCCAGTGTGCGCATGCGCAGAGTTGCCAGACGAAGGGAACAGCTAAAGAACAGGGGTCGACTTGGGAGTAAGGCCACAGAGTGGACGATGAATGGCCCCTCCCAGAGGAGATAAAAGAGGAGCAAAAGGGGAGTGGAGTTTGCAGGAGACAATTAGTTTTCTTAATTGGTTCGTGGCTCTCCAAGGCTCCTTGCCAAGTTTTGCAGATATCAGCCTGGCAGCTCTCCAAGCCAGATAAGGTCTGTGACTATAAATCCTCCCTTGAAAGACTTTGCTGGATGTGAATGAGCAGAATTCAGTGTCAATTAATAAAAGGGTTTTTTGTCGGGACAAGGAATTCGCTTCATGCTCTTGGGAAGCTTAGGTCAGAACTGTTTACAGCACCTGTATGTCGTAAAATGTCGCAGAATTCACTTAACAACCGTCTCACTTTAACCACAGAGGTTTTGGGCTCAGTTGCGGTCACAAGTAGAGAACTACTCATAGGGATTCCCTTGAAAAAAATGGCTTTCTTCTAGGACTCAATCAAACTCAATTTCATTGCGGGCCACATCAGGGCTGTGGTTGACCTCGGGAGGGGGAGGGCGACCGGTTGCGTGTGGCTGACTGGGCGGGCGTGGCCAGCTTGATGCCACTCCCCAAACTGCTGGCATGTTTCCTCTTTGCACTGGGTAGACCGGGACGGATCCGCAAGCAGGATCCGACCACATCGTGGGCTGAATTCGGGGTTCCACCACAAATCCGCGAAGCCCTTATCCGCGGAGACATAAGCGCGAAGACTAATTCGCGCTGTTCAAAGCGCTAAGGAAAAACGCGACCCTACCGCGATGACATAATCGCGGAGGGCAAATCCGCACATTCCCAAGCACTCAGCACCCTAAACCTAACCATAAACCTAACCATAAACCTAACCCTAAAACAAACCCCTAAACCTAACCCTAAAACAAACCCCTAAACCTAATCCTAACCCTTACCTTAATGGAAATCGGCTTTCTGCCGCGGCGCCGTTTTAAAGCGCCCTTCTGTTGCCGCGCTGTTGTCGCGGCGGTGATGACGCGTGATGATGACGTCATGGCTTTAGCGACGCGCTTATGTCTCCACGGATAAGGGCTACGCGGTTTTGTCATGCCACGGAATTCGGCCCGCGAGCCTTGTGTTTGACACCCTTGTTCTAGGAAGAGAACGTTAATAAGCCGATATGAAAAGAAAAAACATCTGTAATTTTCTCTCTCTCCCTGTAGGTATATGCTGGGTTTGTCCGCAATTCCAGCTGTCATACAATTCGTTGGTTTCCTTTTCCTTCCCGAAAGCCCCCGCTGGCTTATTCAGAAAGGACAGACTCAAAAAGCACGCCGAATTCTCTCACGGATGCGGGGAAATCAAACAATAGACGATGAATACGAGAGCATCAAGAATAACATTGACGAGGAACAAAAGGAGATTGGGGCAGGTAGGCTGAATTTTGTTTGTCCTTCGCATATAGTTAAGTCACGGGGCGCGACTCGTACATCAGAATTTTAATAAGTTGCTTTAGCGTGCATTTAAGTGGGATTGCACCTGCTTTAACATGCCTTACAAAATGGTATTTTTTTTCCAATGTCTGTGGAGAATCTCCGTCATCCAGATCAAAAATGTTTAAATGTAGTATGTTGCTTGGACTCACACGTGCAAGAATTGGGCGGCTGTATAAATTTGTTTAATAAATAACATATAAATTATGATCTCTGTTTTTTTGCAAATTATCCTGCTCATCCTGACTTGTTTTATCTGAAGTTTTTGTTGGATCGGTCTGATTTTTATTCCTTGACCACCGTTAAATACTGTTCTTGGTTTGTACAGTATGGTAAAGATAAATGTTCCCCTCGCACATATGTGTTAGTCGTTCCCAACTCTAGGGGGCGGTGCTCATCTCTGCGGACTCCCAAGGTGGCTGCCTCCTCCTTATTTTCAATCTTGGAAAAAAGAGAGAAGGACAGTGGGAGTCAACCAGCCCTGCCTGGAGAAGAGATACTTAACAGCTCATCTCCGTTTCAAAGCCGAAGAGCCAGCGCTGTCCAAAAATGTCTCCGTCGTCATGTGGCCAGCATGACTAAATGCTGAAGGCGCAGAGAACACTATTCCCTTCCCACCAAAGGTGGTTCCTATTTTTCTACTTGCATTTTTTACATGCTTTTGAACTGCTAGATTGGCAGAAGCTGGGAAAAGTAACGGGAGCTCACTCCGTTACACGGCGCTAGGGATTCGAACCGCCAAACTACGGACCTTTCTGATCGACAAGCTTAACGTCTTAGCCACTGAGCCACCGCGTCCCTTATACGCCGTGATATTTCCTCTCATTCTTTTTTTGATCTTTTAGAGCAATTAAAGTAATTATATTAATTGAAGTTAAAACATATAAAGAACTAATGTGGGAAGTAGATTATGTCTAGTTTAATGAACAGAAGGACTAGGGGGAGACATGATAGCAGTCTTCCAATAGCTGAGCAGCTGCCACAAGGAAGAGCGGGTCAAACTATTCTCCAAAGCATCTGAGGGCAGGCAAGAAGCAATGGGTGGAAACTAATCATGGAGAGAAGCAACTTAGAACTGAGGAGAAATTTCCTGACAGTTAGAAGAATTAATCAGTGGAACAGCTGGACTCCAGAAGTTGCGGAGTCTTAGTCATCCAGGCCAAAGATGCTTTTTTCAAGAGGCAACTCTTTTTTCTTTGAAGACGTTTCACTTCTTATCTAAGAAGCTTCTTCAGTTCTGACTGGAGGATGGGGAACGGAAGGATTTCTACTCCTTGCAGACAAAGCTGGTCATTTGCAACCTTTTAGAGGGTCGTTGAGGCCACTTGGAGGTTTGTGTCCTCAGGATCACCTGAGTTGGTGCAAATGCGTGTGGAGCCTTCTGGGAGCTACTGACAGGACTGTGTTGTAAACTGGAGATTGCCGATGTCGTATCCCTCCCCCTCTGATGAGGCGGGGGGGGCTGTTCAATTTCGAACACAGGTGGCCTCCTGGAGCCCTCTTTCAAACCAAAAGAATGCAAATAACCAGCTGTCATTTAGAAATGTTAGCTATTTCTAAAATTTCTGCATTTTTCATAATCTTCAAAAAAGCTACAACGATTGAAATATTTTGGATTCAGCCAGCCAGCCAGCCCTGTCATTCATTTAAAATTAGCTGATAACTCGGTGTTGTCCAGCTATTTATTTATAGGGGGCGGGGACGTAATTTCTCACCTTGGATTTTCCCCCTTACCAGAGGGAGCCCCCTTGTGGAGTATTGTGAAGCCGTTACCATGGCAACACCACTGTAGAAGCCATTTTACAGCAGTACAGTAGAAGCCATTTTAAGGCACAACAGGCTGTATCGTAACAGAACACACATATCAAGAGGTATTAGGGGTTTCTTACCTACCCCCACTGTATTTGTTTCCAGGGGGTAAGTCATCTGTATACCAAGTTTGGTTGAAATTGCACGAGGCGTTTCAGAGTTCTGCTGGAACACACACACACACGAATGTATGTATGTATGTATACACACATACACATATATATGGATTCACTGTATTTCCATATTCATGCAAATTATACATCAGTTTTTAGCATCCACGTTCACCTATAATAATCAAACCATTGTTCTTGCTTGCAGAGTATTTTCCTCTATTACGCTAGGTGTTCTGACCCCCTCCTCCGTCCAGTAACGAATGCCGAGACAAGCTTAACTGGAATGTACTTTAATAGCAAGACACCAAAACCTCGGTGGCTGAAAGCCGAGCAGAACAAACAGATAAAGGCCTTGGCAGCAATTCAGACAAACTTAGGCAGCAATAAACCCAGATAAGGCTTGGCAGCAATCCAGCCTGCCCAGCTCACAGTAATGTCCTCCGACATTCAATCCTGCGTTGACTTCTGCAAAGAGGGCCGTGTGCACAAGTAGCTTTTTATAGTCTGGAGAGGAGCCTAATGACCACCAGCTGAGCGCAATTACCTCCTGTAATTGCGTAATTGTTCCTGACGCCTAGTAGCTCTTCGATGGCGTGCATCCAGGAACAACTCACTACTGGCTTCCGGCTCACTCTCCCTTGTCTCCTCCCCACTGGTCCAAGGCTCAGGTGCCTCCTGGTGGCCAACCAGCCTCTCTGCACCCTGCTCGCAGTCGGAACCCTGTCCAGGGTCCTCCACATCCTCCAGAGCCGACTCATGGGGCCCCTCGCTGTCGGAGTCTGGTGGCAGCTCCAACGGCATCTGCTGGGCCACAACAGTTAGGTATATAACACAGCTTAAGAAGTGCATAAATCTTACAACAGCTGCAGAGTTGACAGAACCCAGATGAGGAATAAAGTCTGAGTGGCAACAGAGTATTCTTTAGGAATTCAACATTCTCAAGCTCTGTGTAACTTTTGCTTGCAATTTATGTCTACCCGGGAAACATTAAATTACCAGCGACGTAAATCCATGCGATAGCATTTGCCTTTTTTTGCAATTCACCTTGGAAAAACTTCTGTCGTAAAGATGCCGCTTCTAAATTAGAGGCTGTTTTTGGAGATCAGTTCTTCGTGAATCATTGGGTAATGTTCATATATATTCAAATGTCTGTGGAGAGAGATTCTCAATCATCCAGATCGTGGTTGTCCCAAAAATTGTTTTTTTTCAAAAGGTAACTGGCTTTCCTTTGCTTCTCCTTTGAAGACGTTTCCCTTCTGATCCCAGAAGCTCAGTTCAGTTCAGTTTATTAAATTTATATGCTGCCCTTTTCCCCCGAAGGGGACTCAGGGCGGCTCACAATTCGAACCGGGGAAGGGGGATACAGACAAAAGATTTAAAAAAAGAAACAGCAAGCATAACAATAACAATATATAATTTAAAACTCACAACAGTCATACCATTTGAGACGGGGGCAACAGCTCTTTAGCCCCAGGCCTGTCGGAACAGCCAGGTTTTGAGGGCTTTGCGGAAGGCCTGGAGGGTGGTGAGGGTTCGAATCTCCATGGGGAGTTCATTCCAGAGGGTCGGAGCAGCCACAGAGAAGGCTCTCCTCCGGGTAGTCGCCAGTCGACACTGGCCGGCGGATGGAATTTGGAGGAGGCCTAATCTGTGGGATCTGATCGGTCTAGTGGAGGTGATTGGCAGCAGGCGGTCTCTCAAGTACCCAGGTCCAATACCATGAAGGGCTTTATAAGTGACGACTAGCGCCTTGAAGTGTATCCGGAGACCAATAGGCAGCCAGTGCAGCTCGCGGAGGATAGGTGTTACGTGGGTGAACCGAGGTACACCCACGATCGCTCGCGCGGCTGCATTCTGGACAAGCTGAAGTCTCCGAATACTCTTCAAGGGCTGCCCCATGTAGAGCACGTTGCAGTAGTCCAATCTAGAGGTCACAAGGGCACGAGTGACTGTTGTGAGGGCCTCCCGGTTCAGGTAGGGACGCAACTGGTGCACCAGGTGAACCTGGGCAAATGCCCCCCTGGTCACAGCTGACAAGTGGTGTTCAAAAGTCAGCTGTGGGTCCAGGAGGACTCCCAAATTGCGAACCCTGTCTGAGGGGCGTACTGTTTGACCCTCCAGCCTGAGAGATGGAACACTTGGCCAATTAGTAGGAGGGAAACACACCAGCCACTCGGTCTTATCTGGATTGAGTACAAGCTTGTTAAGCCCCATCCAGTCCCTAACAGCCTCGAGGCACTGGCACATCACGTCAACCGCTTCACTGAGTTGGCACGGGGCGGACAGATACAGTTGCGTATCGTCCGCATACTGATGGTATTTTATCCCGTGCCGTCGAATGATCTCACCCAACGGCTTCATGTCAGAAGTCAGAACCGAAGAAGCTTCTTGGATCAGGAATGAAACTTCTTCAAGGAAAATCAAAGCCAGTTTTCCTTTCGGGGGGGGGGGGATATCTTTTGAGTTCATATATTCACCCTTTTTCACCGGAGCAAATAAGGACTTTGATGTTCTAGCAAAACAAACTCAATTGGCAATAATAATACATCGTTACGGAGATCCCTGCGTGGAATAGTGTTATTCACATCTTGTTTCCAAAAGGGCCATGGCGTTCCTCGTATTTATCTCCCGTTGCTATGACAACGGGATCCTGTTTTCCCCACGGGCCTTAGCATCCGTAACGTTTGCAAAAAGGAAAAAAAGGAAGAAAATATTGACACCTAAAGTACCGTCTTAGAAAGAGGACAGCTAATTAAAATAGTAAAAATGACTATTCCCCCCCTCAGGCATATATATATCTTGCTTCAAAGGTTTTTTTTTTTAAAAAAGGCCTAATTTGTAATGTACCATAAGCAGACATTTTGAACTTTCGTTAGATGGAGAAATTCGGTAATGAGCTAAAATATGGCAATATAATGCTGGCAAGTTTCAACGCACATAATTATATTGTAGAAAAATTTCCTGACAGGGTGAGAGCAATTCATCAACCTGGCTTTCAAAAATTGTGGATGCATCACAGGAGGTTTTTCGTGACCCGTCGAAACCGCGGTCCACTAAAGCGCGCCCGATTAAAGCGCGTACGTGACGTCATCAACAGCGCGACGAAAAAAATTAAAAATAAATTACATTAAAATTAAAATAAAATTAAAGCAAGCCGATTCACATAAAGGTAAGGGTTAGGTTTAGGGTTAGGGTTAGGTTAAGGGTTAGCGTTAGGTTTAGCGTTAGGTTTAGCGTTAGGTTAAGGGTTAGGTTTAGGGTTAGATTAAGGGTTAGGTTTAGGGTTAGGTTTAGGTTTGGGGGGGTTAGGGTAAGGTTTTCACTTTAATTTTAAATTTACCGCTCACAGCGCGATGTTTTCCTTGCGCTGTGATGACGTCACGTACGCCCTTTCGTCGAGCGCGCTTTATTCTACCGCGGTTTGGTGGTGGAAACAGGTTTTTAGGTAGAGAATGGACATCCAATTGTTTGGAATGGCATAGGGTTTCCTGCCTAAGCAGGGGGGGTTGGACTAGAAGACCTCCAAGGTCCCTTCCAACTCTGCTATTCTACATTCTATACTTTATATATCAAACCATGAAGGTTTAGGAGTTGGAAACTGAAGCTTTTATCAAATGATGTCTTGGATTGACTTGTGAATGCAGCAGGGATGATCAGAATTTGCTGGCTTTTATACGCGATGCAAAATTCAGTATCTTTCTGTTAACATAACAGCTTCAGAAATCATCAAATGTGGCATTTGCGACTAAGGAACCAAGGAGAAATTTCCTGACAGTGAGAACAATTAATCAGTGGAACGACTTTCCTCCAGAAATTTGGGGTTCTAGAACACTGGAGGTTTTTAAGAAGAGGTGGTCCATGAGAAAATTTTGGTGGTCTCCAGAAAAATTATTTGCATTTTTATATTGCACTAAATCAGAGGTCCTCAAATTATGGCCCCTGGGCCGGATATGTGCAAAATGTTTGTGTTGCTCCAGAGAGACTCCCCCTTTGGGGTCTTTTTGTGCTGGTCAGGGGGGGGGCAGAAATTCCAACTTGGGGTCTGCTTCGGCCTCCTGGTGAGGGGCTTTGGGCGAAGGCCGGAGGGAAGAGCCGCTGGTGGCGAAGAGCCGGAGGGCCTCGTTCCGGTGGGACTGGAACTGGCTGACCATCTTAGTCCGCTGAGGCTCCAGGCGCCGGGACCTGGCCTTGCACTGCCGCAGATCTTCCCTCTGCTTGGAAAGCCTACGCTCCTAGTCCTCAGTGAGGTGCTTCTGCTGAGCCTCCTTCTTGCCCAGATCCAATTTGAACTGAGCTTTTTTTGCCAACTTTTTCTCACAGTGGCTGCTTAGCTCCAACAACTGCTTCCTGTTGGGGCCCTAAGGAGCCCAGGCGGGCGAGGAGTGGCTGGGAGGGGCGAGTAGAGGCTGGCGAGGTGCCTCTCAATGTGAGTGACATCGAGTTGGCTTTAGAGGATTGCTAATCCATTGTGCTTTGCACGCGTGGATTCGAATCCCACCTTCGTTGCCAGTTTAGAGGATCGGCGGAAAGACGAGACGAGAGCCAGGACTGCCGAACAAGAGGTTTATTTACATTGAACTGTTTACAGGCGATTCAGCACCATCCCTGCTTGACAGCTATTTAAACGAGCTGTCAGAGCAGGGATAACCAATGGGCGCGCTTTCAGCGTCTAGCAACTGATGACGCTGCGCCTAAACCAATCGGGGTGCCTCTGGCGGCTAGCAACAGGCGATGCTGCGCCCCAGCCAATCAGAGCGCAGCCTGTCTTGTTGCTAGCCGCCAGGTCGTATGCTGAGGAGTTTCCGAGTCCTCAACATTGGCCACGCCCACTCACTCACATGACCACCTTCCCACGCCCACCCAGCAGATGGGGCGGGTAGCGGGGCGCTCGTATTTCATTTTGGAGTTGTGCGCGTGCACGCTTTGGGCACTTGGCACCAAAAAGGTTAGGAGCCGAGGTGGCGCAGTGGTTAGGGTGCAGTACTGCAGGCCACTTTAGCTGACTGTTATCTGCAGTTCAGTGGTTCAAATCTCACCGGCTCAAGGTTGACTCAGCCTTCCATCCTTCCGAGGTGGGTGAAATGAGGACCCAGACTGTGGGGGCGATAGGCTGACTCTGTAAACCGCTTAGAGAGGGCTGAAAGCCCTATGAAGCGGTATATAAGTCTAATAAATAGATAGATAGATAGATAGATAGATAGATAGATAGATAGATAGATAGATAGATAGATAGATAGATGATAGATAGCTGATAGATAGATAGATAGATGATAGATAGATAGATAGATAGATAGATAGATAGATAGATAGATAGATAGATAGATAGATAGATAGACAGACAGACCATCACTGGTGTAGGATCTCCTGCCTAAGCAGGGGGTTGGACTAGAAGACCTCCAAGGTCCCTTCCAACTCGGTTATTCTTCTATTCTGCTGCTCCCTGACTCCTGCTAATTTACTGGTTCTTCTGAAAAATATATCGTATTTTTAAAACCGATCCAAACCAAAATGCATAAAATAATGAGAGGCGACACCGGACTCACAGCTAGCGGAGTCCAAACACTGCTGTTTTTTTAAGTGTTGTGTCCCTGGGTTTTGTGTGAAACTTGGAACAAAGCCTGTGTGTTTTTGCGGTTTGGGTCAAGGCTGAGCTCTCTGAACATGCGAGTGTTTTGTTTCTTGAGATTGGAGCAATTTTCACAGCTCAAAAATAGATTTGTTTCCTTTGACAGTCCCTTTGTCCTGTCTTCTCCTCCGTTCCTTTCCGCCCTCCTTCCCTCCCTCCCTCTCCTGCCTTCCCTCTTTCCTGACTATCTGCTAAAGGAAGGAAGGTGCCTTTCGTATTCCTGAGTTGCTTGCAGAAGCTTTTTAAAAATTGAAGTTTTGAAAGCAGCAGGCTGCCCATCCTGAGCTAATACAGTTGGTCCTTGGCTTATCAATGGATGGGCTTCAAAAATTTTAGCAAGGTGTTCTCTGCCCGGTTGCTGGGTGGGCGTGGCCTAGTCGGCCTCCTGGGTTCCACCACAAATCCGCGAAGCCCTTATCCACGGAGACATAAGCGCGAAGACTAATTCACGCCGTTCTAAGCGCTAAGGAAAAACGCGACCCTACTGCGATGACATAATCGCGGAGGGCAAATCCACGCATTCCCAAGCACTCAGTACCCTAAACCTAACCCTAACCCTAAACCTAAACCTAACCCTAAAACAAACCCCTAAACCTAATCCTAACCCTTACCTTAATTGAAATCGGCTTTCTGCCGCGGCGCCGTTTTAAAGCGCCCTTCTGTTGCCGCGGTGATGATGCGCGGTGATGACGTCACGGCTTTAGTGCCGCGATTTTATCACCGCGATTTTGACGAGCGCGGTTTTGTCGTGCCACGGGCCTCCTGCACCACGGTGGGGGAGGAGTTTTGGCCCTTCCCAGGCTCCGAAGGCTTCTCTCGAGCCTCCGGGAGAGCGAAAATGGCCTCCCCAGGCTCCGGAGGCTTTCTGGAGGCCGGAAGCAAACCCGCTTCTGGATTTCCCAAACTTCTGAAGGTCCATTTTTCTCCCTCCCCAACTCTCCGTGCCCTCTGCATCCAAAACGGGCCTTGTGGGGACTCCTGGGAGGGGTGGGGTGGGCAGGGCCAGCCAGGAGCGGGATTTGGGGTTTTTCTGAACTGCACAGAATCTTACTCCCAAACTCCTCAAACCCCCAGAAGTCAACCCTTGCTTATAACAGTTTGTTTAGTGGCCGTTTGAAGTTATAGCGGTACTAAAAAAATTGACGGACGACCATTTCTCACACTTACGACCATTGCAGCCTCCCCATGGTCACGGGATCAAAATTCAGACACTTGGCAAGGGACACGGGGTGGTTGCGGTGTCCCCGAGGTCACGCAATCCCCTTTTGCGACCTTTTGAGGAGCAAAGTCCATGGGGGAAGCAGGATTCACTTAACAACCGTGTTACTCACTGAATGACTGGCTCCAGAATTGAACGGGGGGGGGGGGACTTCCAATTTGGACCTTTGTGGCTCTTTGAGTATTTAAGATTGTTGACACCTGGATTATACGACCTGAGACTTATCAGGAAACAACAACTGAGTGAAAAATTGCGGTTGACATTCTACCGCTGCACCATAGAGAGTATTTTAACTTACTGCACCTGTGTCTGGTTTGCCAATTGCACAGTGGTGGTTAGGACAGCGCTCCAAAGGGTTAATGTCATTACCCAGAGGATCTTGGGTTGCCTTCTCCCCTCTTTGGAAGACTTTATAGCTCCCGCTGCCTTAAGAAAGTTCAAAACATTCTTGAAGATCCATCTCATCCTGGGCACCCATTTTTTTTTTGAACTATTACCATCTGGCAGCCGGTACAGGACAATGAAAACCACAACAAATAGGCTGAAAAACAACTTCTATCCTAGAGCAGTAACCATATTGAATTCTACGGTATAATGCAATAGGAGTGCAATATTGGGCAAAAAATGGTAATAAGTTATCTTTTTCAGAGCTCTTGCAACTTTGGTCACTAAATGAACTGTTGTAAGTTGAAGACCAGGTTGGATTTGATTTAAGCCAAGTCGATTTAAATCACACGATTTAAATCACATGGTTTAAATCACGCGGTTTAAATCACACGATTTAAGTCACACGATTTAAGTCACACGATTTAAATCACATGATTTAAATCACGCGGTTTAAATCACATGATTTAAATCACTAGTAAAAAGGCTTGATTTAAATCAACTCGATTTAAATCAACTCGATTTAAATTGTAATTTTTAAAGGGCAACTGTCACCTCCGCTGTGAATTGTTTGAATACATCAGTGCAGTGCGTATTATCTCAACTTGCAAAGCTTCATTGAAGGAGTTTAATTTGGAAATGGGTGCAAGAAATTACAGGAGAACAGATAAAATACAAACCCGAAATCTTTCTACTGGGAATAATCAAAGGGAAACATACAAAGAAAATTAAGTACATATTAACAGATCTGCTAACTACAGCTAGAATAGCATTTGCCCAATGCTGGAAACAAAATAATACCCACTCGGATGAATTAGTGATAAAAAAAAAACCTTTGGATTGTGCAGAGATGGACAAATTAACACTGAAATTAAAAGATAAAGAAGAGTCGGAATATTATGAAATTTGGAACAATTGGTACAAATGGCTGCAAAACAAGAATAACATTAATTAAGCCAAAAAAACTATAAATATATATATATATATAACTGTGTACAAAGGTGTGTAAATATAGAAGCGAAATATTATATACATGTACAGGTATGATGACACAACAATGTTGATGTAATGACTGTTAAGGTGTTGTAGAAAGGAAAAAATAATAAAAAAATCTGCTATAAAAAAAGGAGGAGTTTACCAAAAAAATGTAAATATTGCAGAATATACAACCTCATGCTACGTAAACTAAGTTTCCATTTCATTCTAAATAAACTAAATTATTAATGCGCCTTAAACATAAAACTCTCTTTAGATAGATTTTATTCCAAAAGCATTTTATTAAAATAAATTTGATAAAATTCCAATTTAAATTTTAACAAAATTCTATTTTTTGGTTGTTTTTTTAAAAAAAGTCATCGATATTTTTTTTTAATTATCCACCCTGTCGAGGATTCCTGTAATAGATTTGAAAATTGTTTTGAGCTAGCAGAAGTTGTGAATGCTCCAACACTGGAAGTTTTTAAGGGGAGATTGGACAATCATTGGTCTGAAACAGTACAGGGTTTCCTGCTTGAGCCAGGGGGTTGGACTAGAAGACCTCCAAGGTCCCTTCCAACTCTTGTTATTCTGTTATTCAGATTTGTAGCTATGGCCAAGAGGTGTTCCTTTTTTTCAGGTACACGTATAACAGCCATAAGAATACGGCGGGGATGTATATCAATAAACCGATTTAATAACTTTCTTGAAACGTGTTTTTTGGATTTTTGACAGGGTTTGATTTTTTTAGCTGCGGGGAAAGTGGGGGCTATTCACAGCACCAGTGAAATTTGCTCCCAAGCTCATCACGGTCCACACTTTTTTTTCACCAAATCCCTTTCCAACGTATCTTAGCAACAAGAACGGCAATATGCACGCCAGGGCATTGGGGAGTTTGCTGCTTTTTTAAAAAAAAAAATTCTTTTTTAAAAAGAAAGCGATGTACTTTAAAATCACGCCGTTCGCCATAATTGCAAACTTTAAAAAGGTTGTTTAAGGACTTTAAAACGTTTCCCGTTTTATGCCTCCTAAAAACGCAGCCCGCATTCTAAGCTGTGGAGAAGAAAAACAACAAAAAAAGGTAACCAATTGCGTGTTTTAATAGGCTGTGTTTTTTTAAAAAAAATTTGGAAAAGATACCATCTTTATAATCATATCTGGTAAAAGGGTGAGTCCTCTGATGAATTAATCAACTCTGAAAGCCACAACATTTGCTCCCCATCAAGATTTCCTCTCCCCACTGCCCCCGTTAGTTAATGATCATGCCTCTTCTGCTCGTCACTTAAAATAAAACAGCACTGGGAAAGGAACAGAATAACAGTGTTGGAAGGGACCTTGGAGGTCTTCTAGTCCAACCACATGCTCAAGCACTACATCCTAAATCAGTGATGATGGCTAACCTTTTTGTGCTCGCGTGCCGAAATCGTTCCTCACACCCCTTTGCATGCGTGCGCGGCCCCACACATGCACTCTTGAACCCCACACACAGACCCACACACAGATCTGCACGTGGAAGCCCCTCCCTCCCGGTGGAGGGTGTTTTCTCCCTCCCCAGGCTCCGGAGGCTTTTCTTGAGCTTCCGGGAGGGCGAAAACAGCCTCCCCGGACTCCAGAGGCCTCCCTGAAGCTTCCTGACACCAAAAATGGAGTGCACGCTGCACTACCTCCACGCATGCGTATGAGATCCCTCACATGCATGTGCAACCCCATGGGTGTGGCTAGCTCGATATCACTAGTGTCAGGGGCACCGGTGGCGGCCTGAGCACTTTACCAGTGAAAACCAGCTCCCAAGCTCTGTTTTCGGCTGCGACAGCCTCCTGCTGCCTCTACCAGCGAAAACAGAGCTCTGGAAGGCCAACAACGGCCCTCGTGAGCTCCGTTTTCAGCTGTGACGACCTCCTGCAACCCTCTCCAGCGAAAATGGAGTTCACTATTTCCAGAGTGGGCACGCCAGTGGTGGGTTCTGGGAGCAGTGGCCACCGTACTGGAACGGTAGTTCGTTCGGCCCACCCACCCGCCTGCGTTCCTTACCGCGTTTTGAAGGAAACGGGCCTTGCGCACGCATAGCGTACAGCACCTGCGTGACCTCACCGAGCAGCTGGGCCGTCGCAGGGCGGTGGCGTGCACACACATGCATAGCACGCGTACCCGAGGTGGACATCCAGCCCCGTCGCAGCGTACCGGTTGCGACGGGATCCAGAACCCACCACTGGGCCTCACCGGCCAGATCAAAGCACCCCGAAGACCGGATCCGTCTCCCGGGCCTTGAGTTTGACACCCCTGCTCTAGCCCCCTCAAGATTGGTGCTTCACTTTCTTCGGCTGGATAGTTCTGAATCGTGGAGAAGGAGGACAATAGAAGAATATGGGAACTCCTCCCTTACCGTTCTCTTCCCCGAGTCGCTAAGCCGGCTATTATTTATGTAATGGAATGCATTAGAAGGATAGAACTGGATCGGACCTGGGAGGTCTTCTAGCCCAACCCCCTGTTCAAGGCAAGCAACCCTAAACCATCTGGGTCAAATGGTTGTCCAATCTTATGTCAGGGTGCCAAATAGCCTCCCGAATTAAATCGGAGTCCAAGGCAAAGTATTGCTCAAAGTTCCAATTTATGAAGAGAGCCATGTTGGCCTGCAGTCCGATTCCTTTTGGATCTTTGGCCCGCCAATCTATTTTTGAAAACCTCCAGTGATGGAGCACCCAAAACTTCAGGAGCAGAGGTGGTATGAGGCCGGTTCGCACCGGTGTGGGTGAAGCGGTTGTGGCGGCAGCTCGAGGCTCTTCCCACCCACCCAGACATCACGGACCTTCTGCGAATGCCCAGACACGCGTGCGCTCCCGCTCCCGAACCGATAGTGAAGATAATAGGATACCATTAGTGGTCAGGAGGCGAGCTTATCCCATTGCTTAATTGTTCTCACTGTCAAGAAAATGTCTCCTTGCTTCTCGGTTGGTTCTCTCTCTTTAAAAAGCTTCGGTAATTATTTCTGTAATTAAATAACTGCAAAGAAACGAGGAGATAAGCATGATACTCTTCTCCCCCTATCTGTTCGCCACAAAACCCATGTTGAAGCTCTTGTTTGCAGCCGTGTCGCTGATACCAGGAGCAACACAGAGCCACCGCGGAATAATTCAGTTAGTCTATTTACAAAATTTAATTCCACCCTTGACAGAACCTCAGCACAGCCAATCGTGGAAATAAAACTTGCCATATTTTAATGAAACAGAGAAGAGAACGGCAAATGGTAGGAATCATTAAATGTGTAGGAAAAAGGATATTTTTCTTAGAGGACTGGAGGCCGAAACGTTCGGAGAACGGTTGCA
This sequence comes from Thamnophis sirtalis, assembly GCF_051295495.1. Lineage (NCBI taxonomy): Eukaryota > Metazoa > Chordata > Lepidosauria > Squamata > Natricidae > Thamnophis > Thamnophis sirtalis. Next base: position 77,132,680 of record NW_028261389.1, read on the forward strand.
GGGATTGGATACGTCTAGTCTAGTGAAAAGAAGGACTTGGGGTGACACAATAGCAACTGTTCCAATATCTAAGGGGTTGCCACAAAGTAGATGAGGTCAACTTATTGCCCAAAGCACCAGAAGGCAAGCCAAGAAGCAACGGGTGGAAACTAATCAAGGAGAGAAGCAGCCTAGAACTAAGGGGAAATTACCTGATAATGAGAACAATTAATCAGTGGAATGGCTTGCCTTCAGATAGTTTGGGCATAGAGGAAGAACAATCTTTCCTGCGGTTCTCTCTCCAGGTGTCTGGCCTGCAATCATATTCCTTTTAGAATTTTGGCCTGCCACACTTTCTCTTATTTCATTATGCTGTTTCTTTAGTATAGTTGATGGGAGGGGGGAATAGACAGGAGTAGGATTGTGGAATGTATTGTTTTTCATTCTTTACTAGAAGACCAAGGTCATATTTTGTCTCCGCACTTTTACACCTGACCAGAAGCAGCTGGGTGTGGATGCCAGCATGGAAGAAGAAGATTGGACCATGTGGGTGTGGGGACAAGATCATGAACTTTTAACTGGGTGGGATTCTGTTGTCATTTCCAGAATTGGGATTTACACAGATGTGCTAAAATGTTCTGATTTATTAAATTGGAAGTTTAAGGATCGTTTTGCCTTGGACTCTGATTTAATTCTACATGATACTTGGAACGCTGACACCAGGTTTTTAAATATATACATGAAAATACTTTAGAACCGTCATGGCAAACCTATGGCACCCGTTCCAGAACTGGCACGCAGAGCCAACTCTCCTGGCATGCGAGCTGTCGCCAGTTGCTCTTCCAGGTGCCGGCCAGATGGTTTTCACGCGCACAGGAGTGCCGGAGACTGGAAGAGCAGTAGCTCTCTGCGCCTGCGCGCGCCAGGGAGATGATCTTCCGGTTTCTGGGTTCTGCATGTGCACCTGTTCATCTAGTTTCTGGCGTTCATGCGCACTCAAAGACCAGCTGGCTGGTGCACATGCACGCATGCTGAAACCCGGAACAACAGCAGCCCGGTGCGTATGTGTGCTCCAGAAACCCGAAAATCATCTTCCCAGCACGCACATGCATTCCGGGCAATGGCTGTTTCGGTTTCCGGCATGCGCACATGTGCACCGGCCAGCTGGTCTTCGCTGACCACTTGGTCTTCCAGAAACTGGAAGACCAGGTGGCCAGCGCACATGCGCACACCAGAAACCAAAAGATAACTTCCCGGCACGCACATGCGCCCCAGGCAGCTGCTTTTCTGGTTTCTGGCACATGCACTTGTGAGCGCGTGCTCCCATTTTGGCACTCGTTGCCGAAAAGGTTTGCCGAATACGCTGCTTTAGAACAGTGAAATCTGCAGTCCTTTCTCCTCCCGTCCCTATAAATACAGGTGACCTAGTAGAATGTAATATATAGTATTTTGTATAGTAAAAACTCCAGGTAAGAAAGAATTCGCCCATTCTATCTTCCGAGATTTTAATTGTCAGAAATGGTGGTAGTGAAGCAAACAGTTGGTATTTTAGACTTTATCGGTTAGGACAGTGATGGCGAACCTATGACACGCGTGTCAGTGCTGACACGCGTAGCCATTTGGGGTGACACGCACAGGATTTCATGTGATTCATCCTCAGCTCCTGCACGGCCACCGAGGATGAAAGAATCTGTGCTGGAGGAACGGGGGGGCGGGACGTGTGATCTCCCCCGCCCACACTCACTTACTGTATCGCCGCCGCCCCTTTCTGAGCGCAGGGGCTGCTGGTAAGGCGTGCGTGCCGTGCGCACACACGTCATCAGCGCGGCGAGGGAGGACCCACAGGAGAGGAGCGCGGGAACAGTGCGCTGTTTATTTATGAAAGGCTCTACAAATTTAAACTCTGCAAGTTTGAGCATTGCTCACTCCATAGCTCAGCATGCAAAAGCTCTTAATGAGGGAGAATGTATTAAAGAAACTCTCCTAAGATGTGCGCCAGTTCTATTTCACGATATGCAGAATAAAGATGCAATTATTAAGAGAATATCTGAGTTCTCTTGGGGCGGGCTGGAGCGGCATGTTGATGAGGACGTGGAGCTGGAAGCAGCCGACTCCACAGCCCTGGTTTACGGCACCCCAAACAAGTTCAATAATATCAAGGGCAACAGACGAAATCGACTGATGAACAAAGAAGTTACTAAGCAGGTATGTTAAATAATTTGTTTTTGGTTTATTAAATACAATTATATATTGCAATTATACATTTTTGTAGTTTAAACTATAAATTGCGCAAAATTATGTTTTTGTCGAAGTGACACACAACGCGAGTTATGCTCGATTTTTTGCCGATTTTTGACACACCACGCCAAAAAGGTTGCCCATCACAGTTAGGAAGAGATGAATATTTTCAGTTTTCTGCTTCTTAAGATTGTGGTTTGAAATATGTTAGGCGCAAAAGACTAGTCCACAGGTGAAGTTTAATTGGCACGAAACAGCTTCATTGCTAAAAGCCTACGCACAGGAATCTTCTAAAATAACAGTGCAGTATCTGCTTAGAGTTAGACATGGGTCAATGGAATTCAAGGGAGGCTGGACTTCATTCATCTTGTGACCACGTAGAGATTCTAGGCTAACCCCTCTCTTAACTCCACTGCTAGGTTCTGCCATTCCTTCTCCTGCGAATACTTTCCGAATGTCTTGTACGTCGCCTTGAAAGTCAGTCTACCGAACACTGTTAGAAATACTTTAATATATTTATGATGCAAGTGATTTACAAATAAAGGGACTTTATTTGGGCTAAAATGCTGAGCTTGTCGATCAGAAAGGTCCACAGTTTGGTGGTTCGAATCCCTAGCGCCGTGTAACGGAATAAGTTCCCGTTCCTTGTCCCAGCTTCTGCCAACCTAGAAGTTCGAAAGCACGTAAAAATACAAGTGGAAAAATAGGAACCACCTTTGGTGGGAAGGGAACAGCGTTCCGTGCGCCTTCGGCGTTGAGTCATGCCGGCCACATGACCATGGAGACGTCTTCAGACAGCGCTGGCTCTTCGGCTTTGAAATGAAGAAATGATGAGCACCTCCCCCTAGAGTCAGGAATGAGTAGCACATATATGCGAGGGGAACCTTTCCCTTTAATGCAATAGCTGGAAGGCAGAGAACTGTGTAAACGAAGATATGTTTGCGTATCTACTATGTCCTGGGTAAGAGTGACTGAGCACAAGCGAAGCATTTATAGAAGAATTCAGTTCCTCTGCCTTGCGGTGTTGGACAGAGCATCAACAAACACTTGTAATTTGCACCATCAGCTATTTTAACGGTCTGAGTTAATAGTCTTACTATTGTTAAGCTAGCAATAATACTTATTTTCATTACAGTGCGATAAGCATTTGGCCTTATTTTCGGGGAGGTCTTATTATTACTATTATTTTTTTAGAATTTATTTTTTTTTTAATTTCCAAAACAAACACAACACATGAAATCTTCCTTCTTTACATACTGTAGAAAGTGTATCAGTTGGTTACAAAAGGTTTTCGTGCATCTCTTCCACAGTCATCAAGCATCATTCATATTAACTCAAGTATTTTAACTCAAATATTTATACATGTTACTCTCATACCTCCATTTATGTTTGACTATAATTATTTAAACATCCTTCATCATAAAATATACCGAAATTTAATGCATAACCACATACTGGCATTTCATTTAATATTTCTAAAATCCTCCAATAACACAGAATCCTTATGTCCTATTCTAGTTAAACATCCATAATATTTAATAACAGACTTTTCTAATCCTCCTTTCCAAATTGCTGTTGCCAATTTTCATCTAGTTTCCTTATATACATATTATACATACATGCATATGCATGCATGCATGCATGCATACATACATACATACGTGTTGCATTTGTGCTGATAAATAAATAAAGGGAGTCTAGTATAGATCTATTTCAAGCTATTTAGCTCTCATCAGCTAGCCATACCCTTACTGGGATTTGAACCTGTGCTGTATTACATATTAGGCAGTTGTGTTAGCCATTACGCCACAGTCTCTCCTCCTTTATCAGCTAAGCCAGGGAAATAGGTATGTATTATGTCACAACCCCTGGCATGCCCAAATATGGGAGGAAGCATACTGCTTCCTTTCTCTGTCTATCGGCTCACCCCAGGAGACCATCCAGACAGAAAGCCATTATTTTTAATGTTGCCTTTTTGTTACATTTGTGTTGCATTTGTGCTGATAAATATGTTGTCATCATTATCCCTCCTTTATTTGACTATATCCTGTATCATAACATTTTACCCCTAATAATCAAAACTTAACTGTATCTAACTTAATTCTTTTTTGTTAACCTTTGTATATAATCTTATTATTTTTGAGGTGCAGGAGGCGGCGAGCGTGGTCACCTCATGTTAGCTGCTGGGTTGCAATATTTTTAGGGAGGTCTTATTTGAGCGCATGCGCTCAAAAGCCTGATTGGGCTTATTGTTCTGTCCCCCCCTTCTCGGCTCGATAACAAACGGCAGGCAGACAAACTTAAAAGGAACTCTCTTTATCAGTTCTCGGCTTGGGCTGGCTGCGAGCCCCAAAATAAACAGAAATAAAGTCTCTTTCCAGCAGATAACAGAATACAAAACAACTCTTACAAGCAATGCACTTCTCCAAGTGCGTGACCCGTCAAAACCGCGTTCCACAAAAGCGCGGTCGATGAAATCGTGTATGTGACGTCATCACAGCGCGATGAAAAAGATCGAAAAATTTAAATAAAAATTAAATTACAGCAAGCCGATTCACATAAAGGTAAGGGTTAGGTTTAGGGTTAGGGTTAGGGTTAGGGTTAGGGTTAGGGTTAGGTTAAGGGTTAGGGTTAGGTTTAGAGCGTTAGCGTTACGTTTAGCGTTAGGTTAAGGGTTAGAGTTAGGTTTTTCGTTAGGTTAAGGGTTAGGTTTAGGGTTAGGTTTGGAGGGGTTAGGATAAGGTTTTCGCTTTATTTTTACATTTTTCGATCTTTTTCGTCGCGCTGTGATGACATCACATACGCGCTTTCGTCGACCGCGGTTTTGTCGACCGCGGTTTTGTGGTGGAACCCTCCAAGTGTAGCCTTGAATCAGGGTTACAGGAAACAAAGCACTTATCCAAGTGTATCTTACATAAACCACGACTGATGATCAATCAATGTTGAACGAACCAAGGAACGTTGACTCCTGCAACCAGGGTGTGGCACCATCCGTCCTTTTATCCCCAGAACACGCCACTCACCAGCCCCAGCTGCAGTGTTAATCTTGCATCCTGAAAAGACTCACAGAAGACATCTGCTGAGTCACAACAGCTTATTATTTGGGGAGGTCTTATTTTCAGGGAAAGAGGGCATAATATCTTTCTCTCTGTTCAGGTTTGTCTTCTCTGTTGTGAATCAGCCAACTTGTAGTTTCTTACTCATGTATGACTAAGAGCCATTGTAATACACCGGAGAATTTTCATTTTTATTGCTTTTTATTCTTTTAACTTCGATAACTGGTCCGTTACATATATTTTATTTGTTTTGAAAAGTCAGAAAGAAATTATGCGGCCTTTCTTGCCACAGTTGTTAAGTGAATCACTCCAGTTGTTTAGATTAGCATCACGGTTGTTAAGTGAATCCGGCTTTTCCCCATTGACCTGGCTTGTCCGAAAGTCACAAAAGGGGATCACGTGACCCCCCCGGGACACTACAACCGTCGTAAGTACGAGTGTTGCCAAGCCTCTGAATTTGGATCGCATGAATTATGGGGACGGTGTCAAGTGGGAAAAACCATCCTAAGCGACTTTTCTCAGTGCTGTTGTAACTTCCGCCACTAAATGAGCTGTTGTAAGTTGAGGACTACCTGTAGTAAGAATATATCAGTATTGCTCAATGTTAGATTTCCTGGAATTTCACCCTGGAAGGTATAAAAATAATAAAAGATGCATTTTTTCCCCCTTCCAACGGCACAAGAGTTGTGATCAATTGAAGCTTCATTTGGAGCAAAATGCCCTGAAGTTTTTCTCATGTAAACAAAAGAATCAGCGAGGTTAGATGTTACAACGCCTCTCTGGCCACTGAGTAATTAACATCAAAGGTTTTGTTGTCCCCTTTAGAATACTTTCATTCTGAAGTCAATATTGCAGTTGTGTTTCAAAGCCACAGAGGTTTTAACGGTATAAACATTTCGGAATACAAAACGTTGTCCTTTTAGCAGCCGTTGTAAGGGTGAAAATAACCCTCCTAAATAGCTTTTTTTCAGTGCTGTTGTAGCTTGGAATGTGCTGTGGCCTGTCGGCGGCCTCCCCCCATCAGCTGAATCGGATGAGGGGTGTGGTAGTTAGGATCAGTATCAAGGCAACCTGAGAGCTCCGAGGGGGAAGAGGGAATGGAGCTGGCAGAGAGAGAGGGGGGGGGGGAAGCGGAGCCTGGGCTGTCCGTCAGCCCTCAGATGGAGAGTCAACAGCCCCCAGGTCTGGAGGTGGCTGATGAGGAAGAGGATGAACAGCTGGGTCCAGTGCCTGACACATGGATGCACAGAAGTCAGAGGAGAGGAGAGCAGTGGAAATCTATGGGCTGGTCCTTGAGAAGGAGGAGAGGAGAGCAGTGGAAATCTATGGGCTGGTCCTTGAGAAGGAGGAGAGGAGAGCAGTGGAAATCTATGGGCTGGTCCTTGAGAAGAAAGCGCCACCACTGCTAACAAAGCCCCACTAGCACTGGGGATAAAGGGCAGGGGGCGGAGATGAATAGATGTGGCAGACAGCTATTCATCTCCCTGCCGGATGGACTTCTTAGCCTGCGGTGAGGGAGAAACGTTTTGCCGTGGCTGCCGACGCTCGTAATAAAGGAATCTTTTGAGTTTACTTCCGAGGGTTTGTCGTGTTTGGGGAACTGGGTCAGAACAGAACGCTCACTAAGCAAATCGAGGACTCCCTGTATATTAAGAAGATTTGAAAAGTGGTAGTTTGAAATGCTCAATGAATTGAAACATCTTTTTTTTTCTCTGTTTCTTTTAAAGGTGGACCGGTAATCTACCGAATGCTGACTTATCCTCCGACCCGAAGGCAGCTGATTGTGGGCTGTGGCTTACAGATGTTCCAACAGCTGGCAGGTATTAACACAGTCATGTATGTATCATTCAACTTTTTAAAGAGAATTCCGCCCTTTTATTTTCAGTTTTAAGAGACGGAAAACATCGTTAAAACGGTTTAGCAATGCAAAGTACTAAAGTAACCGTTTGATATAATGCCTATATTATGACTGTTTACGTTCATTTTTGACCTTTAGCAATAGCAATAGCAGTTAGACTTATGTACCGCTTCATAGGGCTTTCAGCCCTCTCTAAGCGGTTTACAGAGTCAGCATATCGCCCCCAACAACAATCCGGGTCCTCATTTCACCCACCTCGGAAGGATGGAAGGCTGAGTCAACCCTGAGCCGGTGAGATTTGAACAGCCGAACTGCAGAACTGCAGTCAGCTGAAGTAGCCTGCAGTGCTGCACTCTAACCACTGCGCCAACTCGGTTCCCAAACCTTTGCTCTGAGAACATCTTGGCTTCCACCTTTTCTATGATTTGTTCCAAATCGGTTGAAGGACTTCACAGCCAGAGGGGGAAGGAACCGTCCGAACATGAATGACCACTAATATTTCTAAATAAATGCAATATAATGGAAAGGCCAAAGTCAGGTGTGGCTTTTACCTTCACAAAAATGCTCTTTCCAGCAGAGGGTTGGATTGGGTTTAAACCAAGTCGGTTTAAATCGCGATTTGCATCACTAGTAAAAAGGCTTGATTTACATCAACTCGATCGCACAGATTGGGCCTCCTCCAGGTACCGTCGACCGGGCAATGCCAGTTGGCGACTCCTCGGGGGGAGGTCTTTCTCTGTAGCTGATCCGGCCCTGTGGAATGATCTCCCCGCAGAGATCCGGACCCTTCCCACTCTCTCGGCTTTCCGTAAGGCCACTAAAACCTGGTTGTTCCGGCAGGCCTGGGGCTGTTGACCCCAAAATATGGTCCAGCCCCACTTGGAACGGAGTGCATGGTGTGTTTTTAAGTCTATCTTTTCTTTTCTTCTATTCTTTTTGATTTGTATTGTTAGCCGCCCGGAGTCCCACAGGATTGGGCGGCATACAAATGCTATTAAACTTTGAAACTTTGATCGAAATCATCATTTGTAAAGAGCCACGCTCGTCTCTTTCCCACGGCGGATCCTCCTCTGTCCCGCTGTTGACTCACCGAGAGTCCCAATATTGCAGAATAGCAGTTAGACTTATATACCGCTTCATAGGGCTTTCAGCCCTCTCTAAGCGGTTTACAGAGTCAGCATATCGCCCCCACAGTCTGGGTCCTCATTTCACCTACCTCGGAAGGATGGAAGGCTGAGTCAACCTTTGAGCCGGTGAGATTAGAACCGCTGAGCTGCAGATAACAGTCAGCTGAAGTGGCCTGCAGTACTGCACTCTAACCACTGCGCCACCTCGGCTCTATAAACAGCCTCATGCTCTGTAACTAAGCTCCATTTCGTATTTTATATTTAGAGAGATTTTTTTTACTCCGAAAGCATTTTATTAAAATAAATTTGATACAAATAAAAAAAACAATCCAATTTAAATCTTAAAAAATATTTGCTTGCTTGTTTGTTTGTTTAAAAAACCCATCAGTTTTTATCCACCCTGCTTTGCAGGAAACATCTGTAATAATGGAATAACAGAATAACGGGAGTTGGAAGGGGCCTTTGAGGTCCTCTACTCCAACCCTCTGCTCAGGCAGGAGGCCTGGTACAAAGTAGCCTTCGACGAACAACAGTTTGTTTAGGGACCGTTCGAAGTTATGACGGCACTGGAAAAAGCCGTTTTTCACACTTACGACAATCGCAGACTCTCCCGTAGTCAGATGATCAAAATCAGATGATTGGCCACCAGTTCATATTTATGACAGTAAGTTAGGGGCTCGATTGGGGTCCTAACCTGAGGACTGCCGGTGTTGTCCAAAACCAGGGAGGAAGGAAGGGAGAAAGGAAGGGAGAAAGGAAGGACGGACAGACAGACTAGGAAGAAAAGACAGGAAGGAAAAAAAGACAGGATGGAAGGAAGGAAGGAAGGAAGGACTAGGAAGGAAAGAGATAAAGGAAGGATTAGGAAGAAAAGAAAGGAAGGGCAGTAGGACAGATGGACTAGGAAGAGAAGAAAGGAAGGATGGAAGGATGGACTAGGAAGAGAAGGAAGGAAGGAAGGATGGACTAGGAAGAGAAGAAAGGAAGGATGGACTAGGAAGAAAAGAAAGAAAGGAAGGAAGGACAGACTAGGAAGAAAAGACAGGAAGGAAGGATGGACTAGGAAGAGAAGGAAGGAAGGAAGGAAGGACTAGGAAGAGAAGAAAGGAAGGACAGACTAGGAAGAAAAGACAGGAAGGAAGGATTAGGAAGAAAAGAAAGGAAGAAGGACGGTAGGACAGATGGACCAGGAAGAGAAGAAAGGAAGGACGGAAGGACAGCGGACTAGGAAGGAAAGACAGGAAGGAAGGATGCATTAGGAAGAGAAGAAAGGAAGGAAGGAAGGATGCACTAGGAAGAGAAGAAAGGAAGGAAGGAAGGATGCACTAGGAAGAGAAGAAAGGAAGGAAGGAAGGATGCACTAGGAAGAGAAGAAAGGAGGGAAGGAAGGATGCACTAGGAAGAGAAGAAAGGAGGGAAGGAAGGATGGACTAGGAAGAAAAGGAAGGAAGGAAGGACAGACTAGTAAGAAAAGACAGGAAGGAAGGATGGACTAGGAAGAGAAGAAAGGAAGCAAGGAAGGACAGACTAGGAAGAAAAGACGGGAAGGAAGGGAGGATGGACTAGGAAGAAAAGAAAGGGAGGAAGGACGGTAGGACAGAAGAACTAGGAAGAAAAGACAAGAAGGAAGGGAGGAATTAATTTGACCTTCTAAAAGAAAAACGGCTTCCCTTGGACAGGCTGCAGATAAAATAGACTTTATCCTCGGGAAAAAATAACATGGGATTAAACGGCGCCAAGGTGGCCCAACACCAATCTCAGATTTCCATTTAAGGCTGCCCACTTTTTTTTTAATCTCCGGGTGTGATTGATTCTTGTTGCGCGCTCTGATGGGTGAAGTTTGCTTATCCAGATAGGTCAAGTTTTCTCACCTGTAAAACCTGTTTTCACATCCTCAAAAATAAAGGTGAAGCCGTACACGAATTGCGCCAAATTCATTGGATATTTTTTTTATCGCTGCAATGAGCTTCCAATTGAACGTGTTTTGTTTTTTTTAAAGCAAGCTATGCTCCCTGTCTTACCCTATTCCATCCTTCCAGGGGTGGGCTGCTACGGGTTAGCTCGGGTTCGGGAGAACCCGTAGCTAACGTTATGGCCGGTTCGGAGAACCTCCAAATCCCACCCTTGTTTGGCCCCTCCCCTCCCGCCCTGCCCCTCCCAGGAGTCCCCATGCGGCCCGTTTTGGATGCGAGGTACCGTATTTTTCGGAATATAAGACGCACCAAGATTTTGAAGAGGCAAATTAAAAAAAAAGTTTTTGCACTCTGCAGACCTCCCAAAACCGGTCCGTTTTTTTGCGAAAAATGGGTCCGTTTTTTGTAAAAAAAAAATGGCATGCATAGCCTTTAGGAGGGTTATAGAGTGCTTGTGGGTGCTGGGGGGGGGCAAAAACGAGCAAAAAACGGCCCATTTTCACTCATTTCCGCCCTCCCCAGCCCCCAGGAGCACTCTGGAAGCCTCCTAAAGGCTATGCACGGCCATTTTGGTGAAGGGAGTGGGGTTTCGGGAGGCCAAAAATGCTGTATTCAGTGTATAAGACGCACCCAGATTTTCAACCCCTTTTTGGGGGGGGAAAGGTGCGTCTTATACTCCGAAAAATAAGATAAGTGCAGGGTCTGTGTGGAGGCTCGGGAAGGGGGGGAAACGGGCCTCCTGGGAGTTCTGGAAGGTCAGACATGGACCCATTTCCGGCCACCGTAGGGCCTCCAGAACCTGAGGGAAGCAGTTTTTGGGCTCCCAGAGGCGCAGGGAAAGCCTCCGGAGCATGGGGAAGGTGAAAATCCCCCCCCCCCCCAACGTGGTGCAAGAGGCCAACTAGGCCACACCCACCACACCGACGCCCACCCAGCAACCGGGCAGAGAACCCGTTGCTGAAAAATTTTGAACCCCGTCCCTGCATCCTTCCCAAAGCCGTGGACGAGAATGAAGTGGTTTCCCTCCCCCCCCCCACGTCATTCTTGTTTCCCTATTAATAGATTTCAAATTGGGCAGATAAAATGGATGGGTAGCCTTAGTTATTGCCAAGGCAACCGCGTGAAATCAAATGGGACTACGATTTCCTGACAGTCGGCGAAGGAGAAGATGCCGAACGATGAACGAACGAGCTTTAAAATATAAACGTCTCCCGTCTCCCTTCTGAGGCTCTCACTGAGATAAAAGCATCTCCACGACCATGAGATCAAAATTCAGAAGGCTTGGCAACTGGCATGTACTTAACGACAGTTGCTGTGTCCCGGAGTCCCCTTTTGCGACCTTCTGACGAGCAAAGTCAACTTAACAGATTCACTTAACAGCTGTGTTACGAACTTAAGAACTGCAGTGATTCCTTTAAAAACTGTGTCAAGAAAGGTGGTAAAACTGTATTTTCTAGCATTTACGTAACAACCTATTGTAGCTGGTGACCCTCAGTATATCTTCAGTGAAATAAGTTCCATGATTAAATTAATAATTCACTTTTTTTATAAAAAGAAAACTCTATTCTGAATTGAGCACTATTCAGGGCCATTGGATGATCCCAGTTTTCAATATTATTTTAAAAAGGAGAGAAACGTCTTCCTTTCTTTCGCCTTTTCTCTGCCCCCTGCTTATCTTTGCTCTCGTAACAGTTTTATTTTTGGATGGATCGTTCAAATTTTTAAACGTTGCATGCCGCTTGGAGACACAAATTGCACAAATTGGGTGGCTGTAGTAATTTGTTTAATACATAACGTATAAATTATGATCTCTTATTTTTTGTAAATTATCCCCCTCATTCTGACTTGTCTTATCTGAAGTTGGGTTTTTTTTTTAAAAAAAATATTTTATCAATTTCATATATACATTCACAATTATATGATCTCATAACTGTTATTAATAATATGTATTTATAACAATTTTTCCCTACTGTTGACAATATACTTGAAGATTGCTTTTTTAACATCCCATAGATCCATCTTATCTTACAACGGTCCTACTTCTTCTTCCCTCCCTCCCTCTTTCCTTCCCTCGTTTCTTCTCTCCTACTCCCCTTCCTTCCCTCCCTCCTTCCCCTTCCCTCCTTCTCTCCTTCCCTCCTTCCTTCCCTCCTTTCTTTTCTCCTTCTCTCCTTCCTTTCCCCTTTCCTCCTTCCTTCCCCCTTCCTTCTCTCCTACATTCCCTCCTTCCTTCCCTCCTTTCTTCTCTCCTTCTCTCCTTCCTTCCCTCCTTTCTTCTCTCCTTCTCTCCTTGCTTCCCTCCTTCCTTCCCTCCTTGCTTCCCTCCCTCCTTCCCTCCCTCCTTCCTACCCCCCTTTCTTCTCTTTCTTCTCTCCTTCCTTCCTTCCTCCTCTCCTTTCCCTTCTCTCCCTGAAATTGTTATTATTATTCCTTGACCACCGTTAAAATGCTGTTCTTGGTTTGTACTACACGCCATGATATTGCCTCATTCTTTTTCGATCTTTTAGAGCAATTAAATTAATTATATTAATTTAAATTAAAACATAAGAAGAACTGTTTTGGGAAGTATAATCTACTTTAATGTAGTTTAATAAGCAAAAGAACTAGGGGTAACATGATAGCAGTCTTCAAATATTTGAGTGGCTGCCACAAAGAAGAGGGAGTCAAGCTATTCTCCAAAGCACCTGAGGGTAGGACAAGAATCAATGGGTGGAAACTGTTGTGGCCCAGCAGGAGCCGTTGGAGCTGCAAACAGACTCCGCCAGCAAAGGGCCTTTTGAGTCGGCTCTGGAAGAAGTGGAGGACCCTGGACCAGGGTTCAGACTCCGAGCAGGGCGCAGAGAGGCTGGTTGGCCACCAGGAGGCGCCTGAGGCATGGAGCAGCGGTGAAAGCCGAAGGGAGTGTGCTCCTGACGTCATGCTTTGGAGTAGTGACGAGGAGACAAGGGAGGTGGTCCTGGATGCCCGGAGAGAACAGCTACGCAGTTACAAAAGATAATTGGACTGTAATTAGGCTCCTCTCAAGATTGTATTTAAGGAGAGACTCTGGGAGGAGTCTGGTTTGCAGGATTCAACTTCATTCGTAACGCTGGAGAAGCTGTTATCTGTCTCTGTTGAAGTCTGAGTTGCTGCCAAGGTTCTTATCTGTTTGTTGTGCTTGGCTTTCAGCCACCGAGGTTTATGTTTCCTGCTAATAAAGTGCTGTGAAATTCCAGTTAAGCTTGTCTCGGCGTTCGTTACTGGACGGAGGAGAGGGTCAGAACAGAAACTAGCCAAGGAGAGGAGCAACCTAGAACTAAGGAGAAATTTCCTGACAGTTAGAACAATTAATCAGTGGAACAACTGAGTTCTCCAACACTGGAAGTTTTTAAGATGATGTTGGATAACCATTTGTCTGTAGCGGTGTAGGGTTTCCTGCCTAAGCAGGGGGTTGGACTAGAAGACCTCCAAGGTCCTTTCTGACTTTGTTATTCTGTTACTTCATTGTGGGTTTTATTATCGGTCTACAAGTGAATAAAGATGGATGGATGGATTGAATCAAGGTCTTCCATCTCAAAAACCAGGTTTTGGTGCCTCTAACCCAGGGATGTCAAACCCTCATGTCATTGAGGGCCCCATTAACGCGAATGAGCCAAGGTGGCGCAGTGGTTAAATGCAGCACTGCAGGCTACTGCTAGATCAGCAGGTCAGCGGTTCAAATCTCACCGGCTCAGGGTTGACTCAGCCTTCCATCCTTCCGAGGTGGGTAAAATGAGGACCCAGATTGTTGGGGGCAATATGCTGACTCTCTGTAAACCACTTAGAGAGGCCTGAAAGGCCTATGAAGCGGTATATAAGTCTACTGCTATTGCTATTGCTATTGCTATTAATGACATAATCAGTTTGGCAATAAGATTTATAACCCGTTAATGTATGATTTATTCATTTATGGTTTCGATTCATTCTTTTCTTCGTTGCTTTTTGTTTTTATAAAGCACGTTTCTCCCCCATCCCCAAAATTGTTCCACTGATTTTTTTTTTTAAAAAAAAGAGACTATCTTGTCTGCAGACTCGTAAGACTAAGGGATGAAAAGCAACAGATTTGAGGCGTTTATTCCAAAAAACATTTTCCCAACACAACCAGATGACACAGCAGCAGCTATGCAAATCTCTCGCCGCTTTTCAAGGGAAGAGTGTAATAGCAATAAATTAAAAAAAAATACTAGAAATTCATGATCTGCGCAATATATCATTATGGCACACCCCTCAAGACTGGGCTCTCTAATAGAAAATACTGTTGTGGCTCACCAGCGCATCTTTCGGAGAGTGAGGAGGTTGGGGAGGATGATGGGCCAGTCCTGGAGTCTGGGGAAGGCTCTGAGGAGGGCTCTGTGTCGGAGGCAGAGAGGGGGCCAGGGCCGTATGCCAGTTATCAGCTGCCTTCAGAGTCAGACATCAGTGAGGCAGACAAACAACTGGAGCCTGTTCCCAGTGTGGGCATGCACAGAGTTGTGAGACGAAGGGAGCAGCTAAAGAAGAGGGGTCGACTTGGGAGGAAGGCCACAGGTGGACGGTGAATGGCCCCTCCCAGAGGAGATAAAAGAGGAGCGAAAGGGGAGTGGAGTTTGCAGGAGACCATTAGTTCGCTTAATTGGTTTGTGACTCTCCGAGACTCCTTGCCAAGTTTTGCAGATGTCGGCCTGGCAGCTCTCCAAGTCAGATAAGGTCTGTGACTGTAAATCCTCCCTTGAAAGACTTTGCTGGATGTGAATGAGAAGAATTCACAGTAAATTAATAAAGAGGTTTTTTGTCGGGACCAGGAGTTGGCTTCATGCTCTCGGGAAGCCTCGGTCAGAACAAGTACTACCTCTTCACACCGAGTGTAATTTTCTTGTTTTATAGATGGAAATGATACACTGAGTTGTTTCCCTTTGGGAGAAGCAACGTTATGAGAAATTCAGAAAAAGAATGAGAAGCAGGGAGCAAAAGAAATGGAAAACAGGCGGCGAGCGAGAAGAAGAGGAAACTTAAAATCTAGTTTAATAACACAATTCATGAGATGTCGCCATGACTTTCTGCCCTGTGGGACATCAACAGTGCGCGGCGGTAGCCCAAAAAGCCAATGCAATCCTAAATTGCATTAATAGAGGGATACACAATCAAGATCAAGTGAGGTACTAATACCGCTCGGTAAAGCCTTAGTAAGGCCACACCTAGAGTACTACATCCAGTTTTGGCCGAGCTATAAAAAAAAGATGTTGAGACTCTAGAACTGTGATGGCGAACCTATGACACGTGTGCCCGAAGTGGCATGCGGAGCCATGTTGTCTGGCACACGCAGTTCGCCCCATTCCTCTTCCGGGTTTCTGCCGGGCATGCGTAGATGACGATCAGCTGGAAGAGCTGTTCTTCCATTTTCCAGCCTGAGCATAGGCGCCAGCCAGGTGATCGTTGCGCACGCAGGTGTGCCACTAACTGGAAGACTAGCCGGATGGTGCCACGCTCATGCCAGAAACAAAAAATTCATTTTCTGGCACGCGCATGCTCCCTGGGCAGCTCCTCTTCCGGGTTTTCGCCCAGACGAACGTGTGTGCTCCCTTTTCGGCACTCGGTGCCGAACATACAATATTTAAAACCCACCAAACGCAGCAATTTGTTGTGTACCTCTTGAAGTTATTTTATACACGGCGCATATGGCTAAGAACCGGGGGTGAAATTCAGCAGGTTCTGCAGAACCAGTAGCAGAAATTTAGTTTGGAAAACTCTCAAATACAACCTCTGGCTGGGGATTTTGCAGTATCCTTCCCCTGGAGTGGGGAGGGGAGATTTTACAATATCCTTCCCCTGGAGTGGGGAGGGAATGGAGATTTTGCAGTATCCTTCCCCTGGAGTGGGGAGGGAATGGAGATTTTGCAGTATCCTTCCCCTGGAGTGGGGAGGGAATGGAGATTTTGCAGTATCCTTCCCCTGGAGTGGGGAGGGAATGGAGATTTTGCAGTATCGTTCCCCTGGAGTGGGGAGGGAATGGAAATTTTACAGTATCCCTCCCCTGGAGTGGGGAGGGAATGGGGATTTTGCAGTATCCTCCCCCTGTAGTGGGGAGGAAATGGGGATTTTACAGTATCCTTCCCTTGGAGTGGGGAGGGAATGGGGATTTTGCAGTATCCTTCCTCTGGAGTAGGGAGGGAATGGGGATTTTGCAGTATCCTTCCCCCGGAGTGGGGAGGGAATGGGGATTTTGCAGTATCCTTCCCCTGGAGTGGGGAGGGAATTGAGGTTTTACAGTATCCTTCCCCTAGAGTGGGGAGGGAATGGGGATTTTGCAGTATCCTTCCCCTGGAGTGGGGAGGAAATGGAGATTTTACGGTATCCTTCCCCTGGAGTGGGGAGGGAATTGAGGTTTTACAGTATCCTTCCCCTGGAGAGGGGAGGGAATGGGGATTTTGCAGTATCCTTCCCCTGGAGTGGGGAAGGGAATGGGGATTTTTGCAGTATCCTTCCCCTACCATGTCTGCCAAGCCACCCCCACAGAACCGGTAGTAAAAAAAATTAAATTCCCCCCTGCTAAGAAACCTACATTGCAGCTTAGAAAGGGAGAGCAGATGACTGATCATTTTCGAAAGCAATCTCCTCCATAAAGCTTTTATTTCACTCCTTTCAAGGTGGTTTACATTTACAATTTTTGCATGATTTTCCTCTGCCGCAATATCTGGAGTTTTTTTTTTTTTAACCACAGAACGTTTAAACTGACAAGTCGCAATAGACACCGCCTGGCAATCAGATATATTGTGTGGCTTTTCTCCTTCAACAATTTCATTTCCAGGAAAGAAAGAAATGGAAGCAACAACTGGAATTAAAAAAAACAAACGCGTTTCCCATCTGGGAAACCCATTGAACCTGGAACGTATTGGGCTTGTATAATATATAATTTGCAACTCAGTGGTCCTTAAGCTGAAACCGGAGAAAGTTCTGGAAGCTTTTGTTTCGCCTTGTTTGAGAGGGCGAAGAGAGTATTCCCCCCCCCCCAAAAGCTTCTGTCCTAAGTTTTTCATGTCGAAGAGCGTGTTAACCGTGTTTCCCCGAAAATAAATTTAAGGTTTTTGAATTCAGCTCAGAATCTGATAATTCCAATGAAACTCTGAGCACGAGGCTACTGATAATCAGTTTTTATTTTCTGCAGAAAGCAAAGAAAGACTTTGCGGCATTTTTATCTCCCACCTTAACAGAGCAGGCAGAGAGAGAGGGAAAAAAAAACAGGCGTGAGCGTCACTGTCCAGTCGTGAAAAAAAACTTTTTCTCCAACTTCATCTAGTCCTTGCACAGCTTGTAGAGTTTGTCGTGTTAGAAACGTTATTTCATGTTACACAAACCCCATGATTTTTCTCAGCGCATTGAAAACAATAGACTTTAGAAGAGGAAAGAAATACATTTTCTGGCATATACTGTATTTTTCGGAGTATTTTCCTCAAAAAAAGAAGCCTCTTTTTTTGCAATTTTTTGACAAAAAAATGGGCCCGTTTTTGTGAAAAACGGGTCATTTTTTGCTCGTTTTTGCCCCCCCCCGAGCACTCTGCAAGCCTCCCCCCAAGGCTATTCATGCCTTTTTTTAAAGAAAACAACAACGGTCCTGTTTTCGTGAAAAACGGGCCGTTTTGGGGAGGTTTGCAGAGTGCAAAAATGTTTTTCCCTCTTTTGGAAAGCTTTTCAAAACCAGAAGTTCGGAAACTTCCGGAGGGAGAAAAACATCCGTTTCTGAACTTCCGGTTTATTCGTTGGGACATTTTTCGCCCTCCCCAGGATCCTAGAAAGCCTCTGGAGGCTGGGGAGGGCGAAAAACGGTCCTACGAAGCCCACTGGAAGTCAGAAAATGGGCAGGGCATTTTCGCCCTCCCCAGGCTCCAAGAAAGCCACACGCGCATTTGCGGGGCAGCGGGATGGGGGGAGAGGTCACATGTGCATATGCAGGTGGCACGGTGCACAGTGGGCATTAAATTATGGGGGTTTGCCACAAACTGATCTATCATCTCTATCTAGCTATCCTGCTGGTTGAGGAATTCTGGAAATCCAGAAATCTAAAAAGTTGGATACAATATTTACAATAGCAGAGTTGGAAGGGACCTTGAAGGTCTTCTAGTCCAACCCCCTGCCTAGGCAGGAAACCCTATACCGTTTCAGACAAATGGTTATCCAATATCTTCTTAAAATTTCCAGTGTTGGGGCATTCAAAACTTCTGGAGGCAAACTGTTCCACTGATTAATTGTTCTTACTGTCAGGAAGTTACTCCTCAGTTCTAACTAGCTTCTCTCCTTGATTAGTTTCCACCCATTGCTTCTTGTTCTGCCTTCAGGTGCCTTGGAGAATAGTTTGACTCCCTCTTCTTTGGGGCAACCCCTGAGATATTGGAAGACTGTTATCCTGTCTCCCCTGGTCCTTCTTTTCATTAAACTAGACATACCCAGTTCCTGCAACCGTTCTTCATATGTTTTAGTCTCCCCCTAATCCTCTTTGTTGCTGTTCTCTGCACTCTTTTTAGAGTCTCCATATCTTTTCTACATCGTGGCGACCAAAACTGGATGCAAATATTCCATGTGTGGCCTTACCAAGGCCTTATAAAGTGGTATTAACACTTCACGTGATCTTGATTCTCTCCCTCTGTTGATGCAGCCTAGAACTGTGTTGACTTTTTTGGCAGCTGCTGCACACGGCTGGCTCCGATTTAAATGGTTGTCCACTAGGACTCCAAGATCCCTCTCATAGTTACTACTATTGAGCAAGGTGCCACCTATACTGTACCTGTGCATTTCTTTTTTCTTGCCTAAATGTGGAACTCTACTCTTTTCATCCCCGACCTGAGTTATTTCTAAACGCAAGAGGAGGCTATTTTTTGGGGTACTGGATGACTGCTTAAATATGAGCATTGTCTTGATCCCTTCGTTGGTGTCTTTCTGGATGCTGCTTGCCATTTTCAATCTCTATTTTTAAACTCTTCCTTTAGTTTAGTCCATCATTAAGACATGCCATCCAATCAACGTGGTATGTAAACAGTGGAAAGCATTTGAAGTGTCATCATAGGTTCGTAATACCTGTTATTTTTAGCTTTGCATCTCAAAAGAGAAAACATCTTTAATAGACATGTTAACTGTTCAGGGACCGGCGGTGGCTAATAATAACTCCAAACATATTATTAGGTTGGACGGAACTGCGGACAAAGGCAGTGACTGGGTTTCCGTATATAGAAACATTTACCGGCGTTTTACAATTTGGAAATGTTCCTGGATGAAAGCTGATTGTATTTTGGACTGTGCTGAGTAATTAGATAGCCATCATCAAGCTACCTAATCAACTAGAAATGCTAAATCTGTCAACCACAATCCCCCAGGTATAATGATTTTTTCTGGTTTTTTTCCAGTGCAACCACTACAGTAGGCTTAAACCAGCATAGGGAGTCTTGTGACAGAAGGGTACATTTAGCGAATGGGCTAAAAAAATGGATGGGTGTATATATTCAGGAGGTCAGGAAAACTTTCTTGGGTGGTATAAGATGGATAGAAAGATAAATAGATGGAGAGATGGACAGGAAGATAGATGGATGAATGGATAGATGGATGGATAGAGAGATAGATAATGGATGGCGAGATAGATGGACTGATGGAACGAAAGATGGATGGGTGAATGGATAGGTAGAAAGCTGGTGGGTGGATGGATGGATGGAGAAATGATGGATGGATGGATGGATGGATGGATGGATGCAGAGATAGATGGACAGATGGAGAGAAAGATTGATGGATGGATGGATAGATGGATGGATAGAGAGATAGAGAGATAATGGATGGATGGAGAGATGGATGGATGGAGAGATAGATGGACTGATGGAACGAAAGATGGATGGATGAATGGATAGGTAGAAAGCTGGTGGGTGGGTGGATGGATGGATGGAGAAATGATGGATGGATGGATGGATGGATGCAGAGATAGATGGACAGATGGAGAGAAAGATTGATGGATGAATGGATAGATGCATGGATAGAGAGATAATGGATGGATGGAGAGATGGATGGATGGAGAGATAGATGGACTGATGGAATGAAAGCTGGATGGATGAATGGATAGGTAGAAAGCTGGTGGGTGGGTGGATGGATGGATGGAGAAATGATGGATGGATGGATGGATGGATGCAGAGATAGATGGACAGATGGAGAGAAAGATTGATGGATGAATGGATAGATGGATGGATAGAGAGATAGAGAGATAATGGATGGATGGAGAGATGGATGGATGGAGAGATAGATGGACTGATGGAATGAAAGATGGATGAATGGATAGGTAGAGAGCTGGTGGGTGGGTGGATGGATGGATGGAGAGATCATGGATGGATGCAGAGATAGATGGACAGATGGAGAGAAAGATAGAAGGATGGAGAGAGAGTGGATGGATGGATGGATGCAGAGATAGATGGACTGATGGAGAGAAAGTTAGATGAATCAATGGGTAGATGGACGGATGGATGCAGAGATAGATGGACTGATGGAGAGAAAGATGGATGGATGGAGAGATGGATGGATGTATAAAGAGATAATGGATGGATACAAAGATAGATGGACGGGTGGATGGATAGATAGATAGATGGATGGAAGGATAGAAAGATGGATGGATGGACAGTCATACATTTGAAACAAACCAACAAACCCCCTATTTCAGTGGTTATTGCCACCTAAACAAGAACTCGTTCCATTTCTCTATTAATATTTCAGACCAGTTAATTTGATTTGCCACAATGCAAAATATAGCTGCCGGTTTCAGAAATGCCTTTAAATCCAGGGAAAGCAAGAAATTATATTTTGCATTACTACAGTATGCTTCCCCCACCCCCCATATGTCTCTTTGAAGATCTATTTCCGGTGTTATGGTCACTAATTGCTTGAAATAATAACCTTAGAACGGATACCGAAATATACAAAGAAAATTAAGTACATATTAATAAATCTGCTAACTACAGCTAGAATAGCATTTGCCCAATGCTGGAAACAAAATAATACCCCCTCGGACGAATTAGTGATAAAAAAAAAACCTTTGGATTGTGCAGAGACGGACAAATTAACACTGAAATTCAAAGATAAAGAAGAGTCGGAATATTATGAAATTTGGAACAATTGGTACAAATGGCTGCAAAACAGGAACAAAATTAATTAAGCCAAAAAAACAATATATATATAAATATATATAGAACTGTGTATAAAGTGTGTAAATATAGAAGCGAAATATTATATTCATGTACAGGTATGATGACATAACAATGTTGATGTAATGACTGTAAGGTGTTGTAGAAGGGGAAAAAATAATAATAAAAAAATCTGCCAAAAAAATAAATAAAGAACGGATACCGAGAGAGAGAGAGAGGGAGGGAGAGAGGGAGGGAGAGAGGGAGGGAGGGAGGGAGGGAGGGAGGGAGGGAGAGAGACAGACAGACAGACACATTGGAGGCATTTGCTCGAGTTCCAGAATCTCCCAAGGATCAAATCTATTATATCTTGATGGACAGAGCGTAATATTAGTGTCTCCGGAAAGAACCCTTTCGTCTATCGCTAGCCATGACGAAGACCGACCGGTCGCTTCGCCGTTGTCCGAATCGGTGAATGTACTTCACATATAAGGTTATTTGTCTTGCAGGTACTACAGTGCCACCATCATGCAGATGTCGGGTGTCCGAGATGACCGCCTGGCCATCTGGCTTGCTGCCTTGACCGCCTTCACTAATTTCATGTTCACGCTCGTGGGAGTCTGGCTTGTGGAAAAAGTCGGCCGGCGCAAACTCACCCTGGGAAGTTTAGCGGGTATGTAAGAATGGACGGGAACAAATGGAAGCGCATTTGAAAGTGGACCGTAGAGCTTTGGTCTTGCGGTTAACGCAGCAGGTTAGAAATTAGGAGACAGGGAGTTCTAGTCCTGCCTTACCCATGAAAGCCATCTAGGTGGCCTTGGACCAATCACCAGGAGACAGGGAGTTCTAGTCCTGTCTTAGCCCTGAAAGCCAGCTGGGTGACTTTGGACCAATCACCAGGAGACGGGGAGTTCTAGTCCTGTCTTAGCCCTGAAAGCCAGCTGGGTGACTTTGGACCAATCACCAGGAGATAGGGAGTTCTAGTCCTGTCTTAGCCCTGAAAGCCAGCTGGGTGACTTTGGGCCAATCACCAGGAGACAGGGAGTTCTAGTCCCACCTTAGCCATGAAAGCCAGCTGGGAGACTTTGGGCCAATCACCAGGAGACGGGGAGTTCTAGTCCTGTCTTAGCCCTGAAAGCCAGCTGGGTGACTTTGGACCAATCACCAGGAGATAGGGAGTTCTAGTCCTGTCTTAGCCCTGAAAGCCAGCTGGGTGACTTTGGACCAATCACCAGGAGACAGGGAGTTCTAGTCCCACCTTAGCCATGAAAGCCAGCTGGGAGACTTTGGGCCAATCACCAGGAGACGGGGAGTTCTAGTCCTGTCTTAGCCCTGAAAGCCAGCTGGGTGACTTTGGACCAATCACCAGGAGATAGGGAGTTCTAGTCCTGTCTTAGCCCTGAAAGCCAGCTGGGTGACTTTGGGCCAATCACCAGGAGACGGGGAGTTCTAGTCCTGTCTTAGCCCTGAAAGCCAGCTGGGTGACTTTGGGCCAATCACCAGGAGACAGGGAGTTCTAGTCCTGTCTTAGCCCTGAAAGCCAGCTAGGTGACTTTAGGCCAATTACCAGGAGACGGGGAGTTCTAGTCCTGTCTTAGCCATGAAAGCCAGCTGGGTGACTTTGGGCCAATCACTCTCTCTCTCAGCCCAGCCCACCTCACAGGACTGATGTTGTGGGGAAAAATAGGAGGAGGAAGGTGTGTTGGATATGTTCACTGCCTGGAGTTATTTATAAAAATAGTACAGGCAGGGTAGTTAATAGGTAGGTTGGTAGACAGCCTCAATGAAGTTGATGTGATTCATAGCAGAGAATCTAGAAGTGGAGCCGATATTTCTTGTTAGTTAGAGTGGCTGACTAAGTCGGTTATCAAACGCAAGGCCCGCGGGCCGGATCCGGCCCTCAGGGCGCTTAGATCTGGCCCGCGAGGCCACCCTGGAAACAGGGAAGGACTGGCCCGCGGAGCTTCTGCCAGCGAAAACGGAGCTCGGGATGGCTATGCACACAGCTCTCCCAGGCTCTGTTTTCGGCTGCGACGGCCTCCTGCATCCCTCTGCCATCCTCCCCAAGTTCCGTATTTGCTGGCAAAGTGCTGCAGGAGGCCATTGCAGCTGAAAACGGAGCCCAGCTGGAGCTCCGCAGCTCCTTTCCACTGGCAGAGGGCTGCAGGAGGCCGTTGCAGCTGAAAATGGAGCCCAGCTGGAGCTCCGCAGCTCCTTTCCACTGGCAGAGGGCTGCAGGAGGCCGTTGCAGCTGAAAATGGAGCCCAGCTGGAGCTCCGCAGCTCCTTTCCACTGGCAGAGGGCTGCAGGAGGCCGTTGCAGCTGAAAATGGAGCCCAGCTGGAGCTCCGCAGCTCCTTTCCACTGGCAGAGGGCTGCAGGAGGCCGTTGCAGCTGAAAATGGAGCCCAGCTGGAGCTCCGCAGCTCCTTTCCACTGGCAGAGGGCTGCAGGAGGCCGTTGCAGCTGAAAACGGAGCCTCAATGAGTGACGTTGAGCTGGCCACGCCCCCCCGCCCCCCCGGGTCAAACACAGCCCTGATGCGGCCCTCAATGAAATCGACTTTGACACCCCTGAACTAAGTGATTCAGTTAAGAATTGGGAGGGGAGGGGGAATCCATTTAACAAATGTTTCACTTAGCCACAGGAACATTGGGGTCCATTATGATCGTAAGTCAAGGACTGCCTACATGCCTCTATGTGTGAATTCTGTACAGTATTCTGGAATGAAGCTGATTGTTGTTGGTTTTTTTTATTTTATTTTTTATAGGCACCACTGTGGCCCTGGTAGTTTTAGCTTTGGGTTTTTTGCTCTCGGCTCAAGCTTCACCCCAAGTTACTCTTCACCCCGAAAGCCAGTCGGGCCAAAACTCCACCTGCACAAAATACAGGTAAATAGTTTTCATTCACTCCTTAAACCTTTGGTGTTTCTGTAGTTGTTCTCAAGTGAAATACGGTGCAATGAATGCTCACATTAGTTAAGAATTCAGAATGGAATGGCATAGGAATTAGAATAGGAATAGAATAGAATGGGAATGGAATAGGAATAGGAATAGAATAGAATACAGTAGAATAGGAATGGAATGGGAATGGGAATAGGAATTAGAATAGGAATAGAATAAAATACAGTAGAATAGGAATAGAATAGGAATTAGAATAGGAATAGAATAGGAATGGAAATGGGAATAGGAATAGGATAGGAATAGAATAGAATAGAATACAGTAAACTAGGAATAGAATAGGAATTAGAATAGGAATAGAATAGAATGGGAATAGGAATGGAATAGGAATAGGATAGGAATAGAATAAAATACAGTAGAATCGGAATAGAATAAGAATTAGAATAGGAATAGAATGGAATAGAATAGAATACAGTAGACTAGGAATAGAATAGGAATTAGAATTAGAATAGGAATAGAATAGAATGGGAATAGGAATGGAATAGGAATAGGATAGGAATAGAATAAAATACAGTAGAATAGGAATAGAATAAGAATTAGAATAGGAATAGAATGGGAATGGGAATGGGAATAGGAATAGGATAGGAATAGAATAGAGTAGAATAGGAATAGGAATAGGAATAGAATAGGAATAGAATAGAATTCAACAGTATACAATAGAACAGGAATAGAATAGAATAGGAATAAGACTAGGAATAGAATGGGAATGGGAATGGAATGGGAATAGGAATAGGATAGGAATAGAATAGAATAGAATACAGTAGAATAGGAATTAGAATAGGAATAGAATAGGAATTAGAATAGGAATAGAATAGAATGGGAATGGAATGAGAATAGGATAGGAATAGAATAAAATACAGTAGAAATAGGAATAGAATAAGAATAGAATAGGAATAGAATGGGAATGGGAATAGGAATAGGATAGGAATAGAATAGAGTAGAATAGGAATAGGAATAGGAATAGAATAGGAATAGAATAGAATTCAACAGTATACAATAGAACAGGAATAGAATAGAATAGGAATAAGACTAGGAATAGAATGGGAATGGGAATGGAATGGGAATAGGATAGGAATAGAATAGAATAGAATACAGTAGACTAGGAATAGAATAGGAATTAGAATAGGAATAGAATAGAATGGGAATAGGAATGGAATAGGAATAGGATAGGAATAGAATAAAATACAGTAGAATCGGAATAGAATAAGAATTAGAATAGGAATAGAATGGGAATAGGAATAGGATAGGAATAGAATAGAATACAGTAGACTAGGAATAGAATAGGAATTAGAATAGGAATAGAATAGAATGGGAATAGGAATGGAATAGGAATAGGATAGGAATGGAATAGGAATAGGATAGGAATAGAATAAAATACAGTAGAATAGGAATAGAATAGAATAGGAATAAGACTAGGAATAGAATGGGAATGGAATGGGAATAGGAATAGGATAGGAATAGAATAGAATAGAATACAGTAGAATAGGAATTAGAATAGGAATAGAATAGGAATAGAATAGAATGGGAATGGAATGAGAATAGGATAGGAATAGAATAGAATAGCATAGAATAGAATACAGTAGACTAGGAATAGAATAGGAATTAGAATAGGAATAGAATAGAATAGGAGTGGGGATAGGAATGGAATGGGAATAGGAATGGAATAGAATAGGAATAGGATAGGAATAGAATAAAATACAGTAGAATAGGAATAGAATAGGAATAGAATAGGAATTAGAATAGGAATAGAATGGGAATGGAATAGGAATAGAAATAGAGTAGAATAGGAATAGAACAGGAATAGGAATAGAATATGAATAGAATAGAATTCAATAGTATACAATAAACAGGAATAAGAATAGGAATAGAATGGAATAGAATAGAGTAGAGTAGAATTCTTCATTGGCCAAGCGTGATTGGACACACAAGGAATTTGTCTTTGGTGCATAAGCTCTCAGTGTACCTAAAAGACAAGATACATTCATCAAGAATCATCAGGTACAACACTTAATGATAGTCATAGGGTACAAATAAGCAATCAAATCATACTAAGAAACAATCAATATCAATCGTGAGGATACAAGCGACAAAGTTGCAGTCCTGCAGTCATAAGTGGGAGGAGATGGGTGATAGGAACGATGAGAAGACTAATAGTAATGCAGCCTTAGTCAATGGCTTGACAATGGTGAGGGAATTATTTGTTTAGCGGAGCGATGGCATTCGGGGGAAAACTGTCCTTGTGTCTAGTTGTCTTGGTGTGCAGTGCTCTATAGCGTTGTTTTGAGGGTAGGAGTTGAAACAATTGATGCCCAGGATGTTGAGGGGGTCTGTAGATATTTTCACGGCCCTCTTTTTGACTCGTGCAGCGTGCAGGTCCTCGATGGAAGGCAAGTTAGCAGCCATTGATTTTTCTGCAGTTCTGATTTACAATTAGTCAAGCATTTCGGGCGCAGACCTCCCGAAGGATTCATCGTTTTCTGGAAGTGACGAATCCAGTCTTGTTATCTCTTTGAATATTTTAATTGGCACTATTCAGATATTAGAAAAACATACCCTAATTATTATTTCTTTCCACAGTGAAGGTAGCAACAGCACAAGAGTATTGTTTTAACCTCTTTTAACCTAATACTCACAACTGCCGTTTTTGGTTCAGTAGTTACAAAACTGTTTAATAGAATTTTTTTTGTAGACGATTCCTAAATAGTTCCAGATAACAGAGTAATTCTTTAACCATGTTCATCTTTTGTCTTCGCTTAATTTCTCCTCTCATGTTATTGCTGTTCCGTGAATTTTTCTCCCCCGCAAACATACTGAGAATATTATGTTATTCTCTCAGCTAGTTCCTTCCGTGACCCGACAAAAGCGCGAATGTCAAAAGCGCGCCGACAAAACCGTGGCGCTAAAACCACGATGTCAAAAGCGCGCCGAGAACAGCGCGCCGACAGAAGCGCGATTTAAGTTAAGGTAAGGTTTAGGGTTAGGTTTAGGGTTAGGCTTAGGGTTAGGTTTAGGGTTAGGTTTAGGGTTATTTTTAGGGTTATGTTACAGCGCGCTTCTGTCGGCGCGCTCATTCGTCGGCGTGGTTTTGTCGGTGCGCTTTTGTCACCGCGGTTTAGTCAGGCGCACTTTTGTTGTTCGCAAGTGGCTTTTATAGTCTGGAGAGGAGCCTAATGACCACCAGCTGAGTACAATCACCTCCTGTAATTGCGTAATTGTTCGTGACGCCTAGTAGCTCTTCGATGGCATGCATCCAGGAACAACTCACTACTGGCTTCCAGCTCACTCTCCCTTGTCTCCTCCCCACTGGTCCAAGGCTCAGGTGCCTCCTGGTGGCCAACCAGCCTCTCTGCGCCCTGCTCGGAGTCGGAACCCTGTCCAGGGTCCTCCAGAGCCGACTCAGAGGGCCCCTTGCTGTCGGAGCCTGGTGGCAGCTCCAACGGCTCCTGCTGGGCCACAGCAGAGTAAGATGGGAGTAACAATGCCTATATCTCGTGTGCACATTAACTGGCCAGTTTATCCAAGTAGTATTGATTGAATGTGTTAAATTAGGAGGCCGTGCATTCGATCCGAGGTAGAGGCAGATATATTTCTCTCTCTCTCAGCACAATGAGAATATATCTGCTGAATAGAACTCCGCATTGGCAACAGGAAGGGCATCTGGCCAGCAAACATACAGCGCAATTCAGTTGCCCAGACTCCCCCCCCACAGGGGATTAAAGTGTCGTTAAAAGAGGATGATGATAAACGAATGTAGTCTACAAAATTCCATGATATCTTTTTAAAGGAACGCTTAGTATATAATTCTCACGTTGTGCTCCTTGTGTCCTTCATTACTAAATGAAGCTCGAAAACAGAATCAACAGCCAGGTGATAAGTTGGTTGCATAATTTAGGAAAGCAATTTCATGCCTGCGTTTTGTTCCAACGGAGGCTGTTTTAAGGGCAAATTGCAGGCATCTCTCAGATGTGAACTCTTTAATGGTAAACACCGTCTACAGATGATTAAAAGTTCCTTTAAGTCCAATTACGGAGCAGATCAACAGATTAAGACTGAAAACCTAATGGATCTGCAAAAATTGTTGAAATTACATCCGTAACATCAGCTCGCAACATGCGTAAATATGATTTTAGTTTGCCCGCCCATTAATGCAGTAGAAAGGGACAGAAATAATGCTTGAATTTGAGCTACGCCAAGGCGATTATTTTTCATTGGATGGAATTAAGCCTTGGTATTACTAAATATGGGCTGTACAATGTATTGATAATATAACACATAATAGGAAAAATCGGTACATGCATAAGACAGTCATTACTAAAATATGCTGAAATTCAGCTTGAGCAAAAACAAAAACACCATCATCACATACAGCATGTCGTTTGGTTACAAGTGTTTTAACATTTATCATTCTTATACATTTATTATTTCATTTAATAGGTTATAATATACAGTTTGGATTGCTTTGTTTACCATCCCTTCCTCCTGTTATAATACCATCTTATTTTCCCTTTCTTTTCTCCCTTCCTCCCTTCTCTACTTTCTTCCTTCCTGCTCTCCTTTCCCTTCCTTCTTCCTGTACCTTTCCCCTACTCCTGCTCTTCCTCATCCCCTTTCTACCCTCTCTCCATCCTTTTCTCTCCCTTCCATCTTCCTTTCCTTTCCCTTTCCTTTCTCCCTCCCTCCTTTCTCTACTTTCCTCCTTCCTCCTCTCCTTCCCCTTCCTTCTTCCCGTACCTTTCTCCTACTCCTGCTCTTCCTCTTCCTACCCTCTCTCCTCCGCTTTCTCTCCTTTCCATCCTCCTCTCCCTTCCCTTCTTTCTTTTCACCCTCTCTCCCTTCTCTACTTTCTTCCTTCCTCCTTTCCTTCCCCTTCCTTCTTCCCCTACCTCTCCTTTGCTCCTACTCTTCCTCTTTCCCTTTCTACCCTCTCTCCTTCCTTTTCTCTCCCTTCCATCTTCCTTTCCTTTCCCTTTCCTTTCTCCCTCCCTCCCTTCTCTACTTTCCTCCTTCCTCCTCTCCTTCCCCTTCCTTCTTCCCGTACCTTTCTCCTACTCCTGCTCTTCCTCATCCCCTTCCTACCCTCTCTCCTTCTCTTTCTCTCCTTCCCATCCTCCTCTCCTTACCTCTTTCTTTTCACCCTCTCTCCCTTCTCTACTTTCTTCCTTCCTCCTCCCCTTCCCCTTCCTTCTTCCCTTACGTCTCCTTTGCTCCTACTCTTCCTCTTTCCCTTCCTACCCTCTCTCCTTCCTTTTCTCTCCCTTCCCTTTCCCTTTCTCCCTCCCTCCTCTACTTCCTTCCTTCCTCCTCCCCTTCCCCTTCCTTCTTCCCTTACGTCTCCTTTGCTCCTACTCTTCCTCTTTCCCTTCCTACCCTCTCTCCTTCCTTTTCTCTCCCTTCCATCTTCCTTTCCTTTTGATGCTTTTGAATTTGAAGTAACGATTTTGATATAATATCTCCATGATATAAATGAGTGGTTGTTGAATCAACATGGTCTTCTTACTAAGGAATTTCTCCCAGGAGAAAAACATGGGCTGCTTCTGGGTACCTTACAGTAGTGGCCAAAATTGTGGAATGGTCTCATCACTCCAAATAACACTGCCCCATTGATCCTCTGTCCAGGTAACATGGGTTTTAGCCAGTGATGAAATTCATTTTTTTTTACTACCGGTTCTGTGGGCGTGGCTTGGTGGGCATGGCAGGGGAAGGATACTGCAAAATCTCCATTCCCACCCCACTCTGGGGCCAGTCAGAGGTGGCTTTTGCCGGTTCTTCGAACCACTCAAAATTTCCGCTACCGGTTCTCCGAACTACTCAAAATTTCCGCTACCAGTTCTCTGAACTACTCAAAATTTCCGCTACCAGTTCTCCGAACTACTCAAAATTTCCGCTACCAGTTCTCTGAACTACTCAAAATTTCTGCTACTGGTCCTCCGAACTACTCAAAATTTCCGCTACCGTTTCTCCGAACTACTCAAAATTTCCACTACCGGTTCTCTGAACTACTCAAAATTTCCGCTACCAGTTCTCCGAACTACTCAAAATTTCCGCTACCGTTTCTCCGAACTACTCAAAATTTCTGCTACCGGTTCTCCAAACCACTCAAAATTTCCACTACCGGTTCTCTGAACTACTCAAAATTTCCGCTACCAGTTCTCCGAACTACTCAAAATTTCCGCTACCAGTTCTCTGAACTACTCAAAATTTCTGCTACTGGTCCTCCGAACTACTCAAAATTTCCGCTACCGTTTCTCCGAACTACTCAAAATTTCCACTACCGGTTCTCTGAACTACTCAAAATTTCCGCTACCAGTTCTCCGAACTACTCAAAATTTCCGCTACCGTTTCTCCAAACCACTCAAAATTTCCACTACCGGTTCTCTGAACTACTCAAAATTTCCGCTACCAGTTCTCCGAACTACTCAAAATTTCCACTACCGGTTCTCTGAACTACTCAAAATTTCTGCTACTGGTCCTCCGAACTACTCAAAATTTCCGCTACCGGTTCTCCAAACTAGTCAAAATTTCCGCTACTGGTTCTCCAGAACCTGCTGGATTTCACTCCTGGTTTTAGCCCAGTTTAATCTTTTCAACCTTTGTTTGAGAGATAAAAGTGTCTTTTTTCATGGAATTCTAGATTTTAGGCCAAATTCCTGCAGTCTGCGCCAAACAGTCCCTGCACTCAACTTCACATTGCATTGCGCCATTTCACCTTGTATACACCCAGATGGTTTTCTTCTGTCACCTAGGCACGGTCTCTTAATTCTTCTATCATCACTTGCTGTTGTGCCCCTTTTCTTTACCTGTGTGGTTTTGTAGTGACTGAGTCTCCTTATACCTCTTCAAAAATTTAGAAATGCTACCTTTGGTGAAGTTTCCACCCATTATTCTTCTAATTTCTTCATAACTGTAGCCTTGTTCGGTTAACAGTACTATTTTACATTGCTTTTTGGGAAACTGTCAACACTCTGCACCAGTACTTTTTTTTTTTTTTACGTTTTACAAGCTCACTGTCAACCTGTAAAGTGTTGCCATGACTACTATCAAGTGGCATAGAGAAGGGAGGAGAATTCCATGCATACTTTTGGTCAGAGTCATGTCTCATATTCCTTGCAGCTGGCATGTGAATGCTCATGACCATAACCTGCCGTAGCACCTTGTTGGTGAATGTGATTTATGACCAAGGCAGAGAGGAGGGGACACGGGGGTAGAGTTCAGATGCCATTAAGTGTAAATCAGTTTCAGCTCCACAGAAGAACATGCCGAGATGTTGATCCTAATAAATGAATTGTGTTTTTTTTTAACTTTGTCTCGAGGCTGGTAAATTAATTAGGTCATCTCTTGGGAACTTCACACTCACTAAATGAAAGAAAAGGGAAAAAACCCAACCAACTTGATAGTGATCACATAACACACTGACAAATGTCCTCCTCTCAGTTTCAATGCATGACATCGATAACTGAATCCTACTGTGATCTGATTGGTTCATTGCCAAAACAAGATGACACCTGATTGGCTCTTTAAACGCTCATGCTCATTGGCTACAATCAGATGAAGGAAACATCAGGAGGCCATTTTCGCGGGCAGAGCACTCAGGCGACCACAGGTGCCCCTGACATGAGGGACGTTGAGCTGGCGACACCCACCCTGGCCACTCCCACTCTGGCCACTCCCACCCTGGCCACTCCCACCCTGGCCCCCAAGATCAAACCCAAACCCTCAACGAAATAGAGTTTGACACCCCTGTTGTAGGTAGTCTTCAACGTACAACCACAATTGAGCCCAAAATTTGTGTCGTTAAGCGAGGCCATTGTTGAGTGAATTTTGCCCCATTTTACGACCTTTTTTTGGCATACTTGTTAAGTGAATCACTGCCGTTGTTAAGTTAGCAACCGGATTGTGAAATGAATGTGATTTCCCCGTTGGCTTTGCCTGGTCTCAAAAGGGGCACCGCAACCGTCATACATACAAGATTCTGAATTTTGATTGCACAAACATGGGAATGCTGAAATGGTTGTGAGCATGAAAACGGCCGTAAGTCATTTTTTTCAGAGAGAAAATTAGAGAAAATAAGGACTGGGGGGGGGGAGATGGGGGGGGACAAGTTAGCAGTATCCTAGTATTTGAGGGGCTGTCACAAAGAATAGAACTGTGGTGGTGAACCTTTAACACGCTTGCCACAGGTGGCACATGGAGCCATTTGTTAGGGCACGCGAGGCATTGACTTGTCGGCTTCAGCACGCATGTGTGCGCTGGCCAGATTACTTCGGCCTTCATTTTCGGCTGTTTTTCAAGGCTCCAGAGGGCAAAAAATGGCCTTACAGGTAACCAGGAAGTCCATTCCTGAACTTTGACGTCTGGGTTGCCCACAGGGCCATTTTTTGCCCTCCGGAGCCTTCAGGAGGCTTCTCTGAAGGCTCCAGGATCGGGCATGTATGCACAGGGAGTGTGTGTGTGTGTGTGAGGCGTGCATGCACGTGGGGGGGGCGCATGTGCATGCACGTGGGGGGTGTGTGTCACACACATAGAATTATGGATGTGGGCATGCCCACGCACGCCCGCCCCTGTTGGCACGCGATGGCAAAAAGATTAGCCATCCCTGGAATAGAAGGTCAACTTATTTTCCAAAGCACCGAAAGGCAAGGCAAGAAGCAATGGGTGGGAACTAATCAAGGAGAGAAGCAACCTAGAACTAAGGAGAAATTTCCTGACAGTGAGAACAATTAACCAGTGGAACCACTTGCCTCCAGAAGTTGTGAATGCCCCAACACTGGAAGTCTTTAAGATGATGTTGGAGAGACATTTGTCTGAAACGGTATAGGGTTTCCTGCCTAGGCAGGGGGTTGGACTAGAAGACCGCCAAGCACTGTTCCCTCTAAGGTGCGCGCCTGCGCGGCCGCGCACATGGAAAGAAATCCCCGCGCAGGACTTTTCAACTCCCGCGCAGAGATTTCTTTCATAGCAAACGTGGGGAAGTCCTTTGCAGGCAGCTAGAACTGGCCGCCCGCAAAGGACCTCCCCAGAGGAATCTCATGTCCTGCAGCCCAAACTTTCTCCTCCCAGCAACTTGGCCTGTTGGATACACTTGTGGCGGGGGAAGAATGGGCTGGGTGGGCTGGCTGGCTGGGGAGGGGGGAGCCCTTTAAAGCCCTGCTGCCGCGTCTTCCCAGCAAGACTTCCTTTCGGCTCGCCGTTTCCCTTGCCTGCCTTAACCAAAGCTTGGCGCCCCGCCTCTGCTTTCGCTCTCCCTCCCTCAGCTGTGCAGCAGCAGCAGCTCTCAGCCTAGGGCGTCACGCAGGCTGTGGAAGGAGGGGGAGGAGGAGGGAACCAAAGAGAGGATTTTAGGGGCCTGCGCCCCACAGACAGGACCGTCCTTGCGCCTCAAGCCGCGTTTCTTCGTGCAAAGCCCTTCGGGCGTCAGGCGGAGCTCTCGGGTTGCCCAAACCAGTTCCTCCCAGGTTCAAAACTATGGAGGGAGGAACTGGATTGGGCAACCCGCGCTCACACACACACATACACACAGAGAGAGATTCGGCTGCGTCCGGCTCAGTTGCAAAAAGCCCAGAAAAGGAAGTCGGTCGGGGGCAGAGGAGGGGGGGGAGACCCGTCGGAGAAACCGACGGTCCCGAGGCCGGAGGAGGGGGGTTCTTCCCCAGACAGGGCTCCCCAGGAGAGGGCGAGGCACCCCTCCCCCATCTCCCTACTGTCAATGTTGCACAGGAGGGCTGTTTCTATCTCGGTGCTTTCATGGAGAGTCAGCGAGAGATCCAAGCCATCCAGCGAAGGCAGACTGCTGTTTAGTAAGAATGTTTTAAATATTGCATTTCAGCTTATTTGTCATGGATTGGTGATCAACCTACTTGCAAATACAAATTCTTTTTCATATGGCGTGCTGGTGCTCTGCAGATTTTATTTGATTTTAGAAAAAGAAAATAAAGGCTTCTTGGTCCACCTGGACCGGAAAGTCAAAATCCAGAAAATTAACCTTGTTTAGGAAAGTTTTGCACTGATGGAAAAATAGTGTTTTCCAGTGAAAGTTTTTTCCCTACTTTTCCTTGTTTGCTTTTTTGGCCTCTATTCCTTCTCTCCTCTCCTCTTTTCTTTCTTCCTTTTTTCTTCCTTTTTTCTTTCCTTCCTTCCTTCCTTCTTTCTTCCTTTCCTCTTTCTCTCTCTTTCTTTTTTCTGCCTCTTTTTCTTATCCTCCCACCCTCCTCTCCCCTTTCTTTTTCTCTTTCTCCTCTTTCCTTTTTTGTCTCTCCCTCTGTCTCTGTTTCTCTCTCCCTCTCCCTTCTTTCCTTCCTCCCTTCTTTCCTCTCCCCTCTTTGTTTGCTTCTTTAAGTGCTCCAATTGCTAATCTACATCAGTTGGTAATTTATTCATAACTTGCTAAATCACTGCAGACTATTGGATAGTAAGGGGGAAAGTATAGTCCTCAACTTACAACAGTTCACTTAATGACTAAAGCTACATCAGCACTGAAAAAAGTGAATTACAGCTGTTCTTCACACATGATCATTGCAGCATCCCCATGGTCATAGGATCAAAATTTGGATCTTTGGCAACTGCCTCATATTTATGACGGTTGCAGTGTCCTGGGGTCACCTTTTGCAACCATCTGCCAAGGAAAGTCAGTAGGAAAGTCAGACTGACTTAACAACCAGGTTACTGATTTAACCGCAGTGATTCACTTAACTGTAGCAAGAAAGGTTGTAAAATGGGGCAAAACTCACTTAACAAATGTCTCATTTAGCAATAGAAACTTTGGGCTCAATTATGGTCGTAGATTGAGGACTACCTGTATAGGGAGATTTCTTTACTTAATGGATATTTACATGGTAGAATTGAGTTTCAAATAACACTAATTTCGTTGTCTTGGGTGACATCTATGAAAAAAATCCAGGTGCTCAGGTATGAAAATGTGCTGCTCAAACACTATACTTTTCCGCTCACACTGAAAAAAAATTAGAGGGAACATTGCTGCCAAGGTCCCTTCCAGCTCTGTATTCTGAGTTCTAAAAACATATTTTATCATGAAAAGATTAAGGTTTAAAAAAAAATGAAGGATTTGATCCAGAGACCTTCAGAAGTAACCTTACAAGGCCCACGCAGGCCATTTTCCCTTGCTCTAATCAACATGTAATTAGAATTTGATTGGGAAGTTCATGTCGTAGAGCTGAAGGCTGACTTGGTAATAAATTCTGAAATTAGCTAAGCAGTGAAATCCGTTTTGGGGGTGCCACACTTAACCTAGCTTTTAGCATGTTTCTCTTTATTACATTTCTAGTTTAATTTAAAATGCCGGAGGGGTGGCAGGCCAGTTTTCAACACAAAAGAGAGTTTACGCACCTGATATTTTAGAAATAAATACGAAACTCTCCTCTTTTTTTTTTTTTAAAGAAGAAGAAAAAGATAATATTTTTCAATATCCTTCGGAGAAATTCAGATCCGACAATCACAGCATGGATAAAATCCAGGTGCTTCAAGGCCAATTCAAGGAACACTGGAAATAACTCTTTTATCATTCCAGAGAGTCCCAAAAGATTTGAAATATGAAACGCACAAAGGCAGAAACTGAAAGCTTTCTAAATTAAAGAAAGCGGAGTGATTGCAATGGTGAAAAAAATCTGTAAAGATTCCCAGTCATCCAGGTCGTGATTTTCCCAAAGGAGCTTTTTTCAGGAGGCAACTGAACTTTCCTTTTTTTTCTCTGGAAGACATTTCACTTCTCATCCCAGAAGCTTCTTCAGCTCTGGCTGGATGGTGGGGAATGGAAGGATTTATATTCCTTGCAGACAGCTGGTCATTTGCATCCTTTTTAGAGAGTCGTTGAGGCCACTTGGAGGTTTATCTGTGACCTCAGAGTCTCCAGACTTTGAACTATACAGTTTGGGATGAGCACCCTTGGAATGGTGTGGGAGAAGGAATAGATTCCCAGAGGAAAAATTGCAGACTGCAGGAACCATTTGCACCACTCAGGTGACCTTAAGGACAGAGATAAAACCTCCAAGTGGCCTCAAAGACCCTCTAAAAAAGGATGCAAATGACCAGCTGTCTGCAAGGAGTATAAATCCTTCTATTCTTCCACCATCCAACCAGAGCTGAAGAAGCTTCTTGGATGAGAAGCAAAATGTCTTCAAAGAGAAATAAATAAATCTCCGGGTGGCCTCAATGACTCCCTAAAAGGATGCAAATGACCAGCTGTCTGCAAGGAGTATAAATCCTTTAATTCCCCCACCATCCAGTCAGAGCTGAAGAAGCTTCTTGGATGAGAAGCAAAATGTCTTCAAAGAGAAAGAAAGAAACCTCCAAGTGGCCTCAATGACTCCCTAAAAGGATGCAAATGACCAGCTGTCTCCAAGGAATATAAATCCTTCTGTTCTCCCACCATCCAGTCAGAGCTGAAGAAGCTTCTTGGATGAGAATTGAAATGTCTTCAAAGAGAAAGAAAGAAACCTCCAAGTGGCCTCAAGGACTCTCTGAAAGGATGCAAATGACCAGCTATCTCCAAGGAGTATAAATCCTTCTATTCTCCTACCATCCAGCCAGAGCTGAAGAAGCTTCTTGGATGAGAAGCAAAATGTCTTCAAAGAGAAATAAATAAATCTCCAGGTGGCCTCAATGACTCCCTAAAAGGATGCAAATGACCAGCTGTCTCCAAGGAGTATAAATCCTTCCATCCTCCACCATCCAGTCAGAGCTGAAGAAGCTTCTTGGATGAGTAGCGAAATGTCTTCAGAAGAAAAAAAACAAGAAAGTCCAATTGACTCCTGAAAAAAACACGTTTGGGATTGCAATAGCTGTTTTCTAAAAGACCGGATGTATTCCCGTAACTTCCCCATCCCGTCCTCCTGTTATTATTCCCTTCTTGGTTTTCTCTGCTTCTGTCGGCTCAAAAGAAGACAGCCGAAAATATTTGCTAAAGCTGGATTTGTTATTAAGCAGGTTTTGCCATCCAGAACTCCCGTACCTCATAGACGGTGCAGGCTTTGTGCTTGAAATACTAAATATTTTTTTTTTTAACAAGCAGTGGGAACTCTCTGCTTGGCATCTGCTTCTCAATATTTGTTAAAAGACTTGGGAGTAAATCCTGTTCAGGCACCACGGCTTCAATTAATTTTAATTGCATTCCACAGTTCCTTCTTTCATTAATATTTATTTAGTACAAGTGTCGCTTTCATAATTGGAATATCATTTTTCTTCAGGTTTCCAAACCCCCCCCCCTCTTTTCCACAGCATGCTTTCTGAAAAATCTTCCAAACCTCTGTTGTTGGAAGGCATTTCTCTCTTATCATTTTATGCCTTGGGTAAGGCCATACTTGGAGTGCTGCATTCAGTTTTGGTCGCCACGATGTAGAAAAGATCTGGAGACTCTAGAAAGAGTGCAGAGAAGAGCAAGAAAGAGGATTAGGGGACTGGAGGCTAAAACATATGAAGAACGGTTGCAGGAACTGGGTAGGTCTAGTTTAATGAAAAGAAGGACTAGGGGAGACATGATAGCAGTCTTCCAATATCTCAGGGGTTGCCCCAAAGAAGAGAGAGTTGAGCTATTCTCCAAAGCATCCGAGAAGAATCAACGGATAGAAATTGGGAGGACCAACCTAGAACAAAGGAGGAATTTCCTGACAGTGAGAACAACTTGGAGTCAAAGAAATCCAATCCTCCTTGAGAGGTTTCACCCTCCCTCCTCTCCTTCCTTCCTTCCAATATCTCAGGGGTTGCCCCAAAGAAGAGGGAGTCAAACTATTCTCCAAGGCACCTGAGGGTAGGACAAGAAGCAATGGGTAGAAACTAATCAAGGAGAGAAGCAACTAGAACTGAGGAGAAATTTCCTGACAGTGAGAACAATTAATCAGTGGAACAGAAGTTGCCTCCAGAAGTTGTGAATGCCCCAACACTGGAAGTCTTTAAGAAGATGTTGGATAGCCATTTGTCTGAAACGGTATAGGGTTTCCTGCCTAGGCAGGGGGTTGGACTAGAAGACCTCCAAGGTCCCTTCCAACTCTGCTATTGTATTGTATTGTATTTTTTCTATACTTCCGGGAAGTAACATTTAGATCTGCCCTTTTAATGTGATTCACCCCCCCCCCCTTTTCCCGGTAATTCTCTATCCGCTTATTAAGTGAGCTAAAAGGACTTTGAAGGAATCCATTATTTCATATATTAATTGGAATAAAGTTGTTCTTTTGTTTCGATTCAGCGTTTTTGATGTAACATCAAAGATCTATTTAAATCTAAATGTGGTATGGTTTTAAGAATACATGTAGCATCTTAATTTTATTTATTTATATGGCATCTTTATTATTTTTACCAATAACTCAAGGCAGTAAACTTATCCAACACATTTTCCTCCTTCTATTTTTCCCCACAACAAACCTGTGGGGTGGGAAAAGAGAGAATAACTGGCCCTGCTGTCTTTCAAGTCTGAGGCGGGACTAGAACTCAAAGTCTCCAGGTGATTGGCCCAAAGTGAGTCACCTGGTTTTCATGGCTGAGGCAGGACTTGAACTCAACGCCTCTTGCTTTGTAGCCTGGTGCCTTAACCACTAGGCCAAGCTGGCTCTCTTAAAAACATAGGTGTTCTGATCCTTAGAAAGCAAGAA
This sequence comes from Thamnophis sirtalis, assembly GCF_051295495.1. Lineage (NCBI taxonomy): Eukaryota > Metazoa > Chordata > Lepidosauria > Squamata > Natricidae > Thamnophis > Thamnophis sirtalis. The sequence continues at coordinate 77,171,541 of NW_028261389.1, forward strand.
GCAGTTAGCAATAGCAGTTAGACTTATATACCGCTTCATAGGGCTTTCAGCCCTCTCTAAGCGGTTTACAGAGTCAGCATATTGCCCCCAACAACAATCTGGGTCCTCATTTCACCCACCTCGGAAGGATGGAAGGCTGAGTCAACCTTGAGCCTGGTGGGATTTGAACCGCTGAACTGCAGATAACAGTCAGCTGAAGTGGCCTGCAGTACTGCACCCTAACCACTGCACCACCTTGGCTCAAAGTCTTGATCCCAACAAAACCTCTTTCATTTACATGACTGTGAATTCCTTTCATTCACAGTCAGCAAGGCTTAGCAAACAGTCTTTCTAAGGAATATTTATCCACACGAACCTTATCTCGTTCGGAGCACTGCCAGATTACTAGTTTCCAAACACAGGACAAAACTTGACACAGAGTCTCTTATAATCACAGACAGATCGTTCCACTATTGACATGACCGAATGAATGGTTTCCTGGGAAAGCCCCCTCCCCGTTCACTCCTTTTTTGTTTCCCATGGGAGGGGCCAATCACCTCCAAGGTGTGGCTTTACTCCCCGGTTGACCCTGCTTTTTTAGTTGTTCTTGTCTTCCGGCAGCTCTGCGCACGCGCACGCTGGGAACAGGCTCCAGCTGTTCCTCTGCCTCACTGCTGTCTAACTCCCTCTCTGCCTCCGATGCAGAGCCCTCGTCTGAGCTTTCCTCAGCCCCCCGGACTGGCCATGTTCCTCCCCAACCTCACTGTCCGATTCTGCTGCTAGCTCCACTGGCTGCCAGCGGGCCACAACACTGGGTCTGTTTTTTTCAGGGAGAGCATCTCGTCTTCTGCCACTCCAATTTTGCGATATGGTTCCTCAGGACTTCCTCTTTAGCTAGGCCGCTATATTTTCATTACCATATTGTTCGGAGTATAAGACGCTCTGAAGTATAAGACACACCTAGCTTTTGGGGAGGAAAACAAGGGGAAAATATCTGCCTCCCAGCTATTTGCCTCCTTACAGCAAACAGTATAGATAATATACACCGTAGTGTTATATTTCAGACTATACTTGTACAGATGCTGTTAAAATTGATGTAGCTTTCTGGAAGTATACGTTATTCTCTGCTATTTAAAAGAATAGCATTTTTTAAAACAATAGCACTGGGCTTCTTCAGATCAAGCATTTATTTTAAAAAGCTTCTTCATTTTGTTAAGTTGTCTAGAACAATAATAAAGCAGTCTTTAAAAAATAAGTCTATAATCATTTGAACATTCTATAGGCATTCATAGTTGTTGACGTGCCTCCTTGCGGCAAACAGCCTGATTAGCACAAGAAAAAAAAATCTCCCTCTGCCTCCCAGTCAATTTGCCTTGCGGAACAAACAGCAAGTTTCACTTTCAATTTCTCCCGATCATCAGCTGTTTCAGGCTGCAGGGATTGCTGTAGCCTATTGCAGCTTTCTGCAAGCCCCATTTTCCCCATTTGCTGCAAGGAGGTAAATTGCTGGGAGGCAGAGGCCAAAGGGTGCGTGACCCGTCAAAACCGCGATCGACTAAACCGCGTCGCTGACGTCATCAACAGGGCGACAACAGCCAGCGCGGAGAAAGAAGGGCGCTTTAAATAGCGCTTTGAAAGCAAGCTGATTCAACATAAGGTAAGGGTTAGGTTTAGGGTTAGGTTTAGGTTTAGGGTTAGCTTTTGGGTTAGGTTAAGGTTAGGGTTAGGTTAAGGGTTAGGGTTAGGTTTAGGGTTAGGTTAAGGGTTAGGATTAGGTTTAGGATTAGGTTTAGGTTAAGGGTTAGGTTTAGGGTTAGGTTAAGGGTTAGGATTAGGTTTAGGATTAGGTTTAGGATTAGGTTTAGGTTAAGGGTTAGGTTTAGGGTTAGGGTTAGGTTTAGGGGGGTTAGGTTTAGGTTTAGGGGTTAATTTTAGGTTTAAGGTTTACAGTGTGCTTCTGTCTCCGCACTGTTGTTGCCCTGTTGATGACGTCAGCGATGCGGTTTAGTCGGGCGCGGTTTTGTCGGTGAACCAAAGGGTAGGGGGGCGGTGAGTGGGTGGGGCTACATTCAGTGTATAAGACGCACCTAAATTTTCACCCTCTTTTAGGAGGGAAAAAGGTGCATCTTATACTCTGAAAAATAGGGTAAGTAATTAATGGTTTTCAAAGAAAAACCAGAAAGTCCAGTTGCCTTTTGAAAAAAAAATCACCTTTGGCACGTCTTGAGATTCTAGCTTGCCCTTTTGAGAAGCCAGCTAACTCCCACTCTTGTTTAATTAACACTTCTCTTAAAAAAAAACCCAGCTTATTCCAATGACTTTTCCTTCTTCGTTTCAGCAATTGTAACGGCTGCATGCTGGATCCCAGATGTGGGTTTTGCTACAAACTGAACAAGTCCAGCGTCATCGAATCCTCTTGCGCTCCGATTAACAAGAACTCGACAATGGAAGCCGCGTGGGGCAGGCAAGTTGCTTTTCTGTGGCTTACTTTTGAAAGGGATTCTTTAGAAAGTAACGCCGCTGATAACGTTAGTTTTCTGGATAATACTTATCACTTTTTTTTATGAGAAAAGGAATTCTCTGGTGGCAGAGTGGTTAGAATGAAGTATTGCAGGCTACTTCTGCTGACTGCCAGCTGCCAGCAGTTCGATCGCGACAGGCTAAAGATTGACTCAGCCTTCCGTCCTTCCGAGGTGGGTAAAATGAGGACCCAGATTGGTGGGGGCAATAGGATGACTCTGTAAACTGCTTAGAGAGGGCTGTCAAGCACGGTAAAACGGTATATACATTTTAAGTGCTACTGCGATTCCTCCCTCCCTCTTATACCCTTTCTCATTCCTGCTGGCGCAGTGATGAGAATGCAGTGTTGCAGGCTAATTCTGCTGACTGCCAGGAGGTCAATCCTAACTGGCTCAAGGTTGACTCAGCCTTCTGTCCTTCTGAGGTCGGTCA
>NW_028261389.1:77418789-77496289 GCF_051295495.1 Thamnophis sirtalis
GCAATCCTTCCTTCTTCCAGTACTGCGCCACCAACAATCTCGCTGCCGTTGTTAAGTTCAGAATCAAATTAGTCTCTATAACTGTACAATCTGCAATTATACCTAGCAAGAATAACTGAGGGATTGAACTTTATCCTCTTTTTGAGAATATTTTGAGTAATCCACCATATTTTTATCCAAAATGCTTTGACTTTTTTACAAGTCCACCATTATATGATATGGTGATATGATATGACTTTTCTCTATAGCAATAGCAGTTAGACTTATATACCGCTTCGTAGGGCTTTCAGCCCTCTCTAAGCGGTTTACAGAGTCAGCATATCTCCCCCACAGTCCGGGTCCTCATTTCACCCACCTCGGAAGGATGGAAGGCTGAGTCAACCTTGAGCTGGTGAGATTAGAACCGCTGAACTGCAGATAACAATAGCAATAGCAATAGCAGTTAGACTTTATATACCGCTTCATAGGGCTTTCAGCCTTCTCTAAGCGGTTTTACAGAGTCAGCATATCGCCCCCACAGTCTGGGTCCTCATTTCACCCACCTCGGAAGGATGGAAGGCTGAGTCAATCTTGAGCCGGTGAGATTTGAACCGCCAAACTGCAGATTGCAGTCAGCTGAAGTGGCCTGCAGTACTGCATTTAACCACTGCGCCACCTCGGCTCTTCTCTACTTCTCTACTTTTGCCACCATCCAGAACTCCTCACGGTGATCCTTTTGGGATCAATCCACAGCCTTGATTTTTTTTCTTTTCTTTTCGGAGAAAAAGAAACTACTGATGTAAATCAAAACTTCTTGCTGCTTGTCAGCATATATAACAGTGGTGGCGAGTTCCGGAAACCCGAAAACCAGCTGGCCAGCCACCCACAATGTCTTCCCACTTGGAAATGGCTGAACTGGGCCAAAAACAGCCCGAAAAAGGCCTGGGAAAACAGCCCGAAAAACTGCCAGTTTTTTTGACCGTTTTCCAGCACCCACGAAGATCAGCTGGCCGATGCATGGAGTGTCTTTTTTCCCCACTGGAAAACTGGCCGAACAGAGACAGAGAACAACCCGAAAAAGGCTTGAAAGGAGAGGAGGAAGAGAAAAAGAAATGGTGTCCGACCCATCGCGACCCCATGGACCACGTTCCTACAGGCCTTCCTGTCTTCTACCATCCTCCGGAGTCCATTTAAACTCACGCCAGCTGCTTCGGTGACTCCATCCAGTCACCTCCTTCTCTGCCGTCCCTTCTTCTTCTTTTCCCTCCATCTGTTCCCAGCATGAGGCTCTTCTCCAGGGAGTCCTTCTTCCTTCTCATGAGGTGGCCAAAGGATTTGAGTTTCCTCTTCAGGATCTGGCCTTCTAAAGAACAGTCAGGATTGACCTCCTCTAGGACTGACCGGTTGGATGGCCTTGCAGTCCATGGGACTCAATGCAGGAGTCTTCTTCTCCAGCACCAGAGTTCAAAGGCCTCCGTTCTTTGGCCCTCAGCCTTCCTTATGGTCCAACCTTCACAGCCATCCATTGCAACTGGGAAAACCGTAGCCTTGACTAGATGCACTTTTGATTGGCAGGGTGATGTCTCTGCTTTTTAGGATGCTGTCTAGATTTTGCCGTAGCTTTCCTCCCCAGGAGCAAGCCTCTTTTAATTTCTTGGCTTCAGTCCCCATCTGCGGTGATCTTGGAGTCCCAGGAAAGTAAAATCTGTCATTACTTTCATTTCTCCCCCATCTATTAGCCAGGAATTGAGAGGGCCGGATGCCATGATCTTAGTTTTCTTCATGTTGAGTTTCAAGCCAACTTTGCACTCTCCTCCTTCACCAGCATCAAGAGGCTCTTTCACTGCATATGGCTCTCAAAAGGCTCACCATCTCCAATATACATCACAGAAAGATACACACACACACACACACCAAATAAATACAAAATTATGCAGAGACCCACATATATGACTTCAGCTCCTAGAATTCCCTCACTTGGACCTTCTTGAGGTTGAGAAACATCGTTGTAGTCCATTCAATAATACAGATACCGATTAACAGAGTTGGAAGGGACCTTGTAGGTCATCTAGTCCAACCCCCTGCCTAAGCAGGAGACCATTTTTGTCACAGGGCAGTCCATTCTCTTCTGGAAAGCTTCCAGGGACGAAGCTCCCACAATTTCTAAGGCTGGAAATGAGACAAATCCAATGCCTTAAATAATGGATCTCTAGCATTGCTTACAGCGAAGCTCAGAGCTTTTACTAAAATCAATACATTCGACTTCCTTCCATTAATTTCATACCTCCCCTTATCTTTTGATTTACGGAGGCCTCGTTCAATGGATATTATCGTATTTGGGACGTCTCTCCTCCTTTAATTCCAGAAATGAGTTCTTCAGGAATTTAAAACGCCTTCAACATTCTTGTTTTTTGACCTTTATAAAGCAAGGAATTCAAACAGTCATCATTCCCCCTCCCTTCTCTTCTTTCTATTCTGGTTGAAGCAGGAATTTTGACTGAAAACCGTAGATTTCTGCTGGCTTTTTTCTTTTCTTTTCTTTTCCCCCCCAATTTGTCTCACTTGTCCCTCATTCTATATTAACTCCATTTGCACCAGGAGGCAGGACAGGAAACAATGGGTGGAAACTAACCAGAGAGAGAAGCATTCTGGATTAAAGGGCAGCTTCCTAACAGTGAGGACAATTAATCAGTGGAACAGCTTGCCACCAGAAACCGTGGAGGCTTTTAAGAAGAGACTGGACAGTCAAGAAGCTGAGTTCAATGTAGAGATATTTTAGACTGTGATTGTCAAAAAGTTATACCATGTATGGGCTCTGGGAAGTCGGGGAGGGAAGGGAGGTGGGGATCTAGGGGGAGGGGGGGAGGGGGAAATATAATATGGGTTAAATTCTAAAGCATGATTGCACTTGTATACTGTGGCTTTTTAATGTTAGTGTCAAAACAGAACAAACTGAATATATTGGAAGGTAATAGAAGTATACCGAAGGGAGGAGCTGAGTGAAAGAAGAAGGAGGGTGGAGAGGGGTGAGAGAGAGGAGGAGGAGAAGGAAGGGAGGGAATGGATTAAGAGAGGGAGTGATAGGGTTAGGATTAGATGGAGGGGGAGGGGAAGTAGGTGTAGAGGGGTATGAGAGAAGGAAGAATGAAAGTTGGAGAGGGTTGAAAGAGGGTGTATGGTGGGCTAAGGCGGTATATTGGGTTTGTATTGTAGGGGGCATTTTCTATAAAAGTGAGGGCTGTGTTTATTACCCAATGTTATATGCCTCGGTTATGCACAGTAAACATGTGATTGTATAGAATGAAATGGAAATAAAAAGACTTGTAAATAAGAAGAGACTGGACAGTCACTTGTCTGAAATGGTATAGGTTCTCCTGCTTGAGCAGGGGGCTGGACTAGAAGACCTTTAAGGTCCCTTCCAGCTTATTCTTCCCTTCCCATTCCCTACCCTACCCTACCCTACTCTACTCTACTCTATTCTACTCTATCCTACTCTACTCTACTCTACTCTTTCTACTTTCTCCGATTGAGATATGACCTTCATATGTAAGGTCAATTTTTGATTTACAACAATTCATTTTAGTGGCTTTTCAAAGTTACAACAGCGCTGGAAAAAGTAACTTGTGACTGTTTTTCACACATCCGACCATTGCTGCCTTCCCATGGTCATGTGATCAAAGGCTTGGCCACTGACTCGTATTTACGACGGTTGCAGTGTCTTGAGGTCACGACTTTCTGAGAAAGTCAACGAGGAAGCGCAGACTGACTTAACAATCGAGGGACCAAACGAACAACTAGAGGGATTCACTTAATAATTGTGGCAAGAAAGGGTGTAAAACAGAGCAGAATAATTGTCTCGCTTAGCAGCATACATTTTGGCCTCAATTATGGTTGTCTCTCCTTGGTTAGTTTCCATCCATTGTTTCTTGTCCTGCCTTTTGGTGCTTTGGAAAATAGTTTGACCTCCTCCTCTTTGTATAGGAGCTTCTCAATTATTGGAATGTGGCCATCATCTCTTCCCTAGTCCTTCTTTTCATTAAACCAGACACGCCCATATGACTATTAGACTAAAATGTCTTTCAGACTAGTTAGTTGTAGGGACAATTGGCTGGAACTAACTCATGATGGCCAACTCAGTGTGAGACAATTCAACAATTCGATTTAATTATTTAAACTAATTTAAAAGGGCCATGTCGAGTTGGCCATGTTGAGCTGGCCATTTCAACTTGGCCATGCCGAGTTGGCCATGTTGAGTTGGCCATGTCAATTTGACTATGCCAAGTTGGCCATGTTGAGTTGGTCATGTCATGTTGGCTATGTGAAGTTGACTATGCCAAATTGGCCATGTCATGTTGGCTATGTCGTGTTGGCCATGTTGAGTTGGACATGTCAAGTTGACTATGCCAAGTTGGCCATGTCATGTTGGCTATGTCATGTTGGCCATGTCGAGCTGGCCATGTTGAGTTGGCCATGTCAAGTTGATTATGCCAAGTTGGCCATGTTGTGTTGGCCATGTCATGTTGGCTGTGTGAAGTTGGCCATGCTGAATTGGCCATGTCATGTTGGCTATGCTAAGTTGGCCATGTTGTGTTGTCCATGTCATGTTGGCTGTGTGAAGTTGACTATGCCAAATTGGCCATGTTGAGTTGACCATGTTGTGTTGGCCATGTCATATTGGCCATGTCAAGTTGGCCATGTCAAGATGACTATGCCAAGTTGGCCATGTTGAGTTGACCATGTCGCGTTGGCCATGTCCAGTTAGCCATGTCCAGTTGGCCATGTTGAATTGGCCATGTCAAGTTGTCATAGACAAGCTCCATCCTTTGATCCCTGATGTGTAGACACACTCAAAACACTGAACTGTGTGTGTGTTGGATTTTGGCAATCAGAGACGGTTCTTTTTCCAGGAAGAATGGGAATAGTAAGTTATTTGGAATGTCTCTTTCTAAAAATAATAGTTATATATATAGAAATTCCACTTCTACTCATCATCCCTTTTTGCTGTCAGCTTACATTACCCCATTGGTTATTATTATTATTTTCTTGTGGCATTTCTTAAATTCAACCATTTCAGGCACTGTGGGAAAATATTATTGTGTATGTTTTCCAGGGCGGCATCAGGCAAAAAAAGGGCTGGCCAAAATTTCCTTAAAAAACAAGGATCATGTGAACGGAGAATGAGATCCCTCTTGTGTATGACTAGATAATTTACGACCTGGCATTCAGCTTGTTTAGCCGAACCCAGTTCTTGTATGAGGAAGGTTGCAAATATATCGCCACGAAAATATGTCCCGAATGAGGGGAAAAAATTGTTATTGCGGATGGTTTTGCAATGAAATTCTATGAATCTGAATTCTTTTTTTGGAGACAGAGTTCTGGCTGGTTTGGCAGCATTTTCTAATCTGAAAACAGGTTTTGGATACCATACAAGAAGGAGCTATTTAGGTATATTTATATTTAGAACAAAAGGGGATATGGTGGCTCAGGGGCTAAGATGCTGAGCTTGTCGGTTAGAAAGGTCAGCAGTTTGGGCGGTTCGAATCCCCAGCGCCGCGTAACGGAGCGAGCTCCCGTTACTTGTCCCAGCTTCTGCCAACCTAGCAGTTCGAAAGCACGTCAAAAATGCAAGTAGAAAAATAGGAACCAGCTTTGGTGGGAAGGGAACAGCGTTCGCTGCCCCTTCGCCGTTAAATCATGTCGGCCACACGACCACGGAGACGTCTTCGGACAGCGCTGGCTCCGTTTTACGAATTTTCTTGCCCCAGTTGTTAAGTGAAATGCTGCAATTGTTAAGTTAGCCACACGGTCGTTCAGTGAATCTTTTCCGGTCAGAAAGGGGAATCACATCACCCCAAGACAACGGCAACCGTCATAAATATGAACCAGTTGCCCAAGTGCCTGAATTTTGATCATGTGGCACCCCTCCCGGAGATGCTGCAACTGTCGTAAAATGGCCATAAGTCACGTTTTTTCAATGCCATTAGAGCAGGGGTGTCAAACTCAAGCCCGCGGGCCTGATCCGGACCGCGGGGTGCTTAAATCTGTTCCATGGGGCTGGCCTGGAAAAGGACTGGCCAGCGGTGCCTCTGGCAGCCAAAACAGAGTGTGGGTAGCGTCTTGCGTGCCCCCCCCCCATGCCCTTCTTGGCCAGCAGAGTGCTGCAGGAGGCCGTCCGGGGTGAAAATGGGGCACAGGGAGAGCCTCGCGCATCCTCATTTTTGGCCAGCTAGATGCGGCAGGAGGCCATCCAGGCCAGAACCAGGGTGTGGGTGTGCGTGTGGGGGGCTCACACGGCCCCTCTGTGCCCTGTCTTGGCTGGCATGGTGTTGCCAGAGGCATCCACCCCATCATCCCTCGCCCCCCCTTCCCAATCCGGCCCGCAGGGGAGAACTACAGCGCTGATCCAGCCCAGAAGAAATCCAGTTTGACACTCCTGCGTTAGAGCTTCGAACTGTCGCTAAATGAACGGTTGCAAAGCGAGGACTACTTATCCCTGCCCCGAATACTGTTTTAGCAATAGCAGTTAGACTTACATACCGCTTCATAGGGCTTTCAGCCCTCTCTAAGCGGTTTACAGAGTCGGCATATCGCCCCCAACAACAATCCGGGTCCTCATTTTACCCACCTCGGAAGGATGGAAGGCTGAGTCAACCCTGAGCCTGTGGGATTTGAACCGCCGAACTGCAGAACTGCAGTCAGCTGAAAGTAGCCTGCGGTGCTGCACTCTAACCACTGCGCCACCTTGGCTCTCAATGCATCGTTTTTAAATGCATCGTTGCTTTCCTATAATGCAGACTGTCGTTTCTTGAAAACTCCGCTTACGATCTGTTTCTTCTTACCAGGGTTTCCTATCACTGTGCTGTCTCGTCTAAATTGATTGCAACATTAATAATTCACACACGCACACACTCACACACGCACACACACACACATATTAAAAAGCAGGTGACGGGGGGGGGGGGAATGTTAGCCGAGAGTGATTGACACATCCTATGTATAATGAACATGGCAGAGGGATAAGACTTAAATATTGCAGAGCAAGGAAATTAGCATCCCGGTTTTCAAATCAATTAACAAAGCTGTTACTTGTACAGGCACAAAAATGCTGCCATTCATGGAATTGCTGGCGAAGCAGCTCGAAGGAGGAATGGGAAGTCTTTCCCCCCCCCCTTTTTCCTAACTAGCGTTCTGGATGAACAATCTCCCCCCCCCCCCCCTGCTTTGAGTGGCCTTTGCCCAAAAAGCTTACTGTGAACGAAGGAGAGAAAATGTTTTTGCTGACCGTCAGAACAATGAATCAGTGGAACAATTTGCCTCCAGAAGTTGTGGGTGCCCCAAACTCTGCAGGTTTTGAAGAAGAGAAGGTCAAGAATGGGCGTTAAAAGTAGTAAATTCTTTCTTTAGGGAAATAAAGTGGTGTTACAACAGGCGCTAGGGATGGTAAACAAATCAACCCAAACTGTATATTATAACCTTTTAAATGGAATAACAAATGTATAAGAATGGCAAAGAATAGCAATAGCAGTAGACTTATATACCGCTTCATAGGCCTTTCAGGCCTCTCTAAGCGGTTTACAGAGAGTCAGCATATTGCCCCCAACAATCTGGGTCCTCATTTTACCCACCTCGGAAGGATGGAAGGCTGAGTCAACCCTGAGCCGGTGAGATTTGAACCGCTGACCTGCTGATCTAGCAGTAGCCTGCAGTGCTGCATTTAACCACTGCACCACCTTGGCTCTAGAAAAAGAATAACCATGTGAATGTATACCTATAACTGTATTTAAGAGAATAAATGACAGTAAGAATATAAAACACAATATAGGTAAACAATATTTTGGTATAAATAGCTAAGTATAAATAAATATAGAATTGTACATAAAAATGCATAACGATTAAGGGGACCATGAATGCAGGATAGAAATGTATAGAAGGGAAAACACTAATTGTAAAGAAGCCGATATGGAACTGCTGTATGATATATGATGGAACTTCTTGTTCCTATGTTGTGTTAAGTCATGTTTTTGTTGATGTGTTTATGTGTTTAAAATAAAAATAAAAGTAGTAAACTTAGCAGAGATGGCCAAAATCTCAGCATATTTGAAAGACTATCCAGATGAGAAATATAAATTGGAATGGAGAAGATGGATTGACTACATTCAAAATAAATATCGGACTAAGAAATTTCAATTAGCTTATGAATGAACAGGGAATGTTATAACTGATCTAAATTTAGTTTAATAAAAGGGGAGTTAAAGTACAAGAGGGAGGTAGGATGCTAAAGTTAGTTAGCTTATGTTAGTGTATGATTGTTAAATGTTTACACCCTGTATTTTGCTCTGGGAAGTTGAGGGGGAGGGAGGGTTGGAGGGGGGGCAGGGTTGGGGTGGGGGGAGGGAAGGAGAAATATTTGTAAAATGTATTAAAACTTTTCAATTAAAAAGAAGAAGGGAGGGGACGGCCATTTGTCTGAAATGATATACGGTCTCCTGCTTGAGCAGGGGGTTGGACTAGAAGACCTCCAAGGTCCTTTCAAACTCTGTTATGCTGTTACCAATCCTTCCTTCCTTCCTTCCTTCCTTCCTTCCTTCCTTCCTTCCTTCCTTCCTTCCTTCCTTCCTTCCTTTTCTCCTTCTCTCCCTCCCGCATCACTGGAGGTTTTTAAGAAGAGATTGAACAAGCACTTGTCTGAAATGGTATAAGGCTTCCTGCCTGAACATGAGGCTGGACTAGAAGACCTCCAAGGTCCCTTCCAATTCTGTTATGCTGTTACCAATCCTTCTTTCCTTCCTTCCTTCCTTCCTTCCTTCCTTCCTTCCTTCCTTCCTTCCTTCCTTCCTTTTCTCCTTCCCTCCCTCCCGCATCACTGGAGGTTTTTAAAAAGAGATTGAACAATGGTATAAGGCTGAAATGATATGTTCCTGCCTGAACATGAGGCTGGACTAGAAGACCTCCAAGGTCCCTTCCAACTCTCTTATTCTGAGGTTTCCCCCCCCCCCCCAGTTTCCTAATTAAGATCATGAATAGACTCTCATAAAAAGGAATGGAAAGATATTTCCGTTTGCATTAAGTAACAGTGACTCTTGAAATACAGATAACCCTCGACTTACGACCACAACTTCTGTGGCTAAGCAAGACAGCCGGTAAGCAAATTTTGTCCCCCGTTTTACAACTTGTCTGGCCACAAGTGAATCGCTGCAATGGATAAGCCGACTGTGATAAATAGGAGTCGGCTTCATTTTGTGACCAAGGGGAATGGTTTGATGGTCGTAAGTGCGAAAAACAGTCATAAGTCACTTGTTTGTGGCACCGTGGTGGCTTCGACTGTAATAAATAGGAGTCGGCTTCATTTTGTGACCAAGGGGGAATGGTTCGATGGTCGTAAGTGTGAAAAACAGTCATAAGTCGTTTGTGGCGCCGTGTTGGCTTCGACTGTCATAAATAGGAGTCGGCTTCATTTTGTGACCAAGGGGAATGGTTCGATGGTCGTAAATGTGAAAAACAGTCATACATCACTTGTTTGTGGTGCCGTGGTGGCTTTGACTGTCATAAATAGGAGTCGGCTTCATTTTGTGACCAAGGGGAATAGTTCGATGGTCGTAAGTGTGAAAAACAGTCATAAGTCACTTGTTTGTGGCGCCGTGGTGGCTTCGACTGTCATAAAAAGGAGTCGGCTTTATTTTGTGACCAAGGGGGAATGGTTCGATGGTCGTAAGTGTGAAAAACAGTCATAAGTCACTTGTTTGTGGCGCCGTGGTGGCTTCGACTGTCATAAATAGGAGTCGGCTTCATTTTGTGACCAAGGGGGAATGGTTCGATGGTCGTAAGTGTGAAAAACAGTCATAAGTCACTTGTTTGTGGTGCCGTGGTGGCTTCGACTGTCATAAATAGGAGTCGGCTTCATTTTGTGACCAAGGGGGAATGGTTCGATGGTCGTCGGTTGTTCTCGTGGCCATGGTGACTTTGAATAGTCACTAAATGAACTGTAATGACTTCTTCACATACGGCCGGGCCAAGCAAGGATTGAAAACACCGCAACATTTTCCTTGTTTGCCAATGTTTGACTAAACATTTGACTTGTCGAATTATTTGGCAGAGGATTTAACCAGAACAAGAGCCAGGTAAATATGAATGAATCCCAGGTAAGCTTTGGGCAAACAATCCGGAACTCAGCGGTGCAGATTGGTATTCCGTATTAAAAGTGACTCATCTTTAGGGAATGAAATTAACGCTACCGAAAAAGGGCCCCGAGGCTACCTCTTCGTCAACAGGACTGTTTTAATTGTCGGAGGCAATTAAAGATCTGAAAGAAAAACAAAACAATACGTGTTTGGATGTTTAAGCAGAGAAGGATTTGGTTGTAGCATTAAAACCGTCTTTGGGACTTTAGGAAAAACTAATTGTACCACTAACAGGACAGTTTGACCTCTTAAGATGCATGTAGATTAAGAGAAGGCTTCGGTTGGGTGGAATGACAACTTAAGAGACTTTGAGAAGGTTGTTACGTGCAGAAGTAGTATTCTGTATGTGCAGAAGTAGTATTCTGCATGTAGATTAAGAGAGGGGTTTGCTTGGGAGGAAGTAGTATTCTGCATGTAGATGAAGAGAAGGCTTTGGTTGGGTGGAATGACAATTTAGAGACTTTGAGAAGGTTGTTATGTGCAGAAGTAGTACTCTGTATGTGCAGAAGTAGTATTCTGCATGTAGATTAAGAGAAGGCTTTGGTTGGGAGGAAGTAGTATTCTGCATGTAGATTAAGAGAAGGCTTTGGTTGGGAGGAAGTAGTATTCTGCATGTAGATTAAGAGAAGGCTTCGGTTGGGTGGAATGACAATTTAGAGACTTTGAGAAGGTTGTTATGTGCAGAAGTAGTACTCTGTATGTGCAGAAGTAGTATTCTGCATGTAGATTAAGAGAAGACTTTGGTTGGGAGGAAGTAGTATTCTGCATGTAGATTAAGAGAAGGCTTCGGTTGGGAGGAATGACAATTTAGAGACTTTGAGAAGGTTGTTACGTGCAGAAGTAGTATTCTGTATGTGCAGAAGTAGTATTCTGCATGTAGATGAAGAGAAGGCTTTGGTTGGGTGGAATGACAATTTAGAGACTTTGAGAAGGTTGTTATGTCAGAAGTAGTATTCAGCCGGTTCGAATTGCTTCGACTGAACCAGTAGTGCCGAACTGTGAGCGGGGCCGTCCACCCGCCCCGGCTTCAAAACTTCTTGTGTAGCCTCATTTTTGACTCTGCATGCACACCGAGAGCGCAAGCAAAGCACATGTGCGGAAGGCCATGTGGAAGGTGCGCACACACTCGCTCGCTCACAGTTGCCAACCGGTGGTAAACCTAAGTGAATCCCACCACTGGCTATGTATCAGTGGTGGGATTCATTTTTTTTACTACCAGTTCTGTGGGTGTGGCTTGCTGGGCAGGACATAGTTTGGTGGTGTAACAGGGGAAGGATACTACAAAATGCCCATTCCCTCCCCACTCCAGGGGAAGGTTACTGCAAAATCCCCATTTCCTCACAATCAGCAGGGACTCAGGAGGCAGAAAATAGATGGGGGCGTGGCCAGCCAGAGGTGATACTTACCGGTTCTCTGAATTACTCAAAATTTCCGCTACAGGTTCTCCAGAACTGTTCAGAACCTGCTGAATGCCCCCTCTGCTATGCAAGCTGTGAAAATGAACACAAACGTCATGTCCGCCAGTAAACTAAAAATTCAACGGCTCATGTGCAAAGGCGTGCATATGAATGCGTGTAAATACTTTAGGGATTATCTAAAGCTTGGTTGCGGTTTTTGGGGTGTGTGTGCCGTGAGAGAGCTAAATGGTAATTTGGAGAGTCCTCAACGTACGATCCCATGTGAGCCCAAAATGTATGTTGCTAAGTGAGCAATTTTGTTAAGTGAGTTTGGCTTCATCTTATGAAGCTTCTCGTCAGATTTGTTCAGTGAATAGCTACAGTTTAAAAGTGAGTAACATGGTTGTTAAAGGAATCCTGCTTCCCCATTAATTTTGCTCATCCGAAGGTTGTAAAAGGAGGATTTTGTGACTCGAGGATGCTGCAATCATTGTAAAGGTGAACCAGTTGCCAAGCGTCCAAACGTAAATCACGTGACCTTTGGGAGGCTGCAAGGGTTGTGTGAAAAGTGGTCATAAGTCACTTTTCTCAGTGCCATTGTGACTTTGAATGGTCACTAAACGGTTATAAGTCGAGGACTACTTGTTCTTATCACAACTTATATTAAGATCTTCTAGGAAATAAGCAACATAGTTTAGGACAGGGGAGTTAAACTCCTGGCCCGGAAGGTTGGATGCATCACAGGCTGGCCACCCCCACCCCCAGTTTAGCAAAGGGGGGAAATTCCCGATACGTCATGTGACAACGACGTGGGTTTGACACCCCTGGTGTAGGAGATGTCCAGGTTGAGACCGTGGGAGTAGTCAAACGTGTCGTCAGTCACGAGTTCCCGCGTGGCCACAAGACATCTAAGTCCATCCCACCTTGAATGGCTTTCTTATCACCCGCTCATTTCCTTTGACTGTTAGTTGGTCAGATTCTTGTAGAGAACTCAAGCCTGCAAAATGTTTTTATTTGAACTGCCTGAATCTCCTGATTTCCCTGGCGCCTGACACATAGGTGTAGTGAAACTCTTTATATGCCCTTTTTGATTTTGTAGTACAGGCAGTCCTCGACTTATGCCCACAATTGAGCCCAAAGTCAATGTTGCTAAGCGAGACATTTGCCCTAGTGAGTCTTGCCCCATTTTGGCCCATTGAAATCCTTGACTTTGCTTGTCGGAAAGTCACTGAAAGGGATCCCGCGACCCTAGGACGCCGCAAACTCGCTTAACGAATGTCTCTCTTAGCAACAGAAATATTGGCGGTAATTCGAGGACTTCCTGGAGAAGACTTGAGCCCCATCGCAATTTCCTTGCATCCGTTTCAACTTGTTGGTATTTTACACAGCCTGTTGGAATGCTTTGGGAAAAAGTGGTACGATACGGATACCTTCGGTATAGCAATGATTAAGAGTTGTGTTTGTGTCAAGGCTAGGCGCGGTGTTAGCGGTAGGGAAAGGAATGCGCGGATCCAGCTGCCGAAGAGGAAGGCTTTGTGTGCCAGAGGTTTTTATGCGGACTCCTGTTTTTGGCACCTGAAACAGCCTCTCCCAAATCTGTAGACTCGACCGGAGCTCGAATTGCACCAGACTTCCCACACGGTGCGAGCCGCAACCACGACAGACCACAAATGTGGGAATTGCAATTTCCGCGTATCCGGAGGGAACCGATTTGGAGAACATCGTCCTAAAAAAAAACAACCCTTCATAGTTTTTGCGGGGATATTACATGCAAGAGGGACGCGGTGGCTCAGTGGCTAAGAGGCTGAGCTCGTCAACCGCTGCCATCATTAGATTAGCAACTTGGTCGTTAAGTGAATCGCCTTCCTGGAAATAAATTCTGATAGCACAGAACTTGGTGCAGGCAGTCCTTGTCTTAACAAGCACAGTGGAGCCAGAAATTTCTCTCTTTAAGTCAGTCTTGCCCCATTTGACAATCCCTCCTGCCACCGTCATTAAGTGAATCACTGCCGGCCTTAAGTTTAGTCCCATGGCTGTTAAGTGAATCTGGCTTCTCCGTGGACTCTGCTTGTCAGGAAGTCGCAAAACAAGATCACGGGATCTGTGACCCGTCGTAAGCACAAGTCAATTTGCAAAGTGTCTGGATTTTGAATCCGGTCGTAAGGGTGAAACGGCGGTCATAAGTCCCATTTTTTTTTAGGGCCGTTGCAACTTGGAACGGTCACTCAACAAACTAAGTCAAGGACTACCTGTAATCGGAACAGATGTTGCCAGACTGCTGAATTTCTTTGTCTGTGTGTGTGTTTTTGCTATCGTAAACTAAGCTGGTCTTTTATCCCTGGTGAAAAAAATTGGTGCATTTTCATCTTCATGCTAACATTTATTCACCGTTGCACGTTGACTGCACACCGCTAAATAAATAATTCCCAGCCTTCCTTTTTTTTTTTTTTTGCAAATAAAATACTTCGCAGCTGTGTCATCCGCCACTTATAAAGTACGTTTTCTTTCTCCTCTCCTCTCCACTCTCCGAGAGCTCAGCCAGTGGCTCACACACACTTCCTCCTGAAGCCGGTTTATTGTTTTCAGCTTCTAGCCCTTGGAGACTTCAAACTGCTCGCGGGAGGAGCGAGCGAGGAGGAGAAGGGGGAGTGCTTGGGAACAATTACATTGGCAAGGTTGGTTTGACGGCTGATCTGGGTTGGGTTTGGGGGTTTGGGGTTCTGAGAATAGAATTTCAGGCGGCTCAGTGGCTAAGACGCTGGGCTTGTCAATCAGAAAGATTGGCAGTCCTTTGGTTCGAATCCCTAGCGCCCAGCTCCCGTGACTTGTCCCAGCTTCTGCCAACCTAGCAGTTCGAAAAAACGTCAAAAATGCAAGTAGAATAATAGGAGCCACCCTTGGTGGGAAGATAACAGCGTTCCATGCGCCTTCGGCGTTGAGTCATGCCGGCCACATGACCACGGAGACGTCTTCGGATAGCGCTGGCTCTTCGCGCTTTGAAACGGAGATGAGCACCGTCCCCTGGAGTCGGGAATGACTTGCATGTATGTGCGAGGGGAACCTTTACCTTTTTAAGAATAGAATTGGGTATGGAAATGCATCCTTGATTTATTTATTTTTATTCTCGTGAAGCCTGACTTCTTCAGCTAGGACTTTGAGTGAATTTTTATAGCAATAACACTTAGATTTATAGATTTATAGACTTAGATTTACTTGCCTCCACAAGTTGTGAATGCTCCAGCACTGGAAGTTTTTAAGAAGAGATTGGATAACCATTTGTCTGAAGTGGTGTAGGCTTTCTTGCCTGAGCAGGGGGTTGGACTAGAAGACCTCAAAGGTTCCCTCCAACTATTCTATTCTATCCTATCCTATCCTCTCCTATCCTATCCTATCCTACCTTTCCATGCTCTGCCGGCCCTACTTTACTCTACTCTACTCTACTCTACTCTACTCTACTCTACTCTACTCTACTCTACTCTACTTTATTCTAAATACTTAGACTTATATACCGCTTCTCAGTGCTTTTACAGCCCTCTCTAAGCAGTTTACAGAGTCAGCCTCTTGCCCCCAACAATCTGGGTCCTCATTTTAACTACCTTGGAAGGATGGAAGGCTGAGTCAGTATTTGAGCTGGTCAGGATCGAACTGTGGGCAGAGTTCACCTGCAATACTGCATTCTAACTACTGTGGCAAAAGGAAGGAGAATGAGAAAGGGAATAAGGGATGAAGGAAGGAAGGAAAGAAGGAAGGGCAATAGCCCTTAGACTTATATACCGCTTTACAGTGCTTTTACAGCCCTCTCGAAGCAGTTTATAGAGTCAGCTTATTGCCCCCCAACAATTTGGGTCCTCGTTTTACCCACCTCGGAAGGATGGAAGGATGAGTCAACCTTCAACTAGTCAGCAGCGAACTCCTGACTGTGGGCAGAGTCAGCCTGCAATTCTGCATTCTAGCCATGGATGGATGGATGGAAGGAAGGAAGGGCAATAGCATTTAAACTTAGCACTTCACAGGGCTTTTACAGCCCTCTCTAAGCAGTTGAGTCCGCTTATTGCCCCCAACAATCTGGGTCCTCATTTTACCCACCTCGGAAGGATGGAAGGCTGAGTCAATGTTTGAGCCAGTCAGAATTGAACTCCTGGCAGTTGGCAGAGTTAGCCTGCAATGCTGCTTTCTAACCACTGTGCTGGAAGGAAGGAAGGAAGGAAGGAGGGAGGAAGGGAGGGAGGGAGGGAGGGAGGGAGGGAAGGAAGGAAGGAAGGAAGGAATAACACTTAAACTTATATACCGCTTCATAATGCTTTTACAGCCCCCTCTAAGCTATTTTACAGAGTCATCCTATTGCCCAAACAATCTGGGTCCTCATTTTACCCACTTCAGAAGGATGGAAGGCTGAGTCCACTTTGAGCCTGGTGGGATTCGAACTGCCAAACTGCAGTCAGCTGGCAGTCAGCAGAAGTAGCCTGCACTCTAACCACTGGCCTTACCACTGCGCCTAAGAACTGCTCTTACGCGACTAATCTTTTGCTCGGGCTTGCAAAGTCAGCTCGTCCCCAGATGCGGGACGAATGGAGGCCGCCGAGAACAGGCTGCTCCGAGGATTAAACACTGTACGTTGTGTGTAGTTCATTCGTCCCTGTAGTGATATGTTATCTTGTGTCTGGGGAACACTCGGAGAAGGGATGTTTTTGTGATGCTTTCGACGGGCCCTGGGGAACGCGGGCAGGATGTCTTCCCAGAAACTCTCTGTTCAGTAACCTTCTGAAGGTCATACTCTACGGGTTGTCGGAGAGCACGAAAGACCTCCATAGTCCTCCTCTTCTTCCCACTCCCCCCCTTCCTCCTCCTCCACTCCGTGAACCTCCCTCCTTAGTAGCACTGATGATGTTACCTAGTTGGGTCACGAAATGCCTGCAAGAAAACTCATTCAGCTCAGAGAGCACCAAGGACCTCCATAATCCTCCACCTCTTCCCTCCCCTCCCACTTCCTCCTCTTCCTTCTCCTCCACTCCGCAAACCTCCCTCCCTTGTAGCACGGATGATGTTACCTCGTTGGGTCACGAGATGTCTGCCAGAAAACCACCGAGCTCAAAAGACCACCAGGGGTCCCTCGGTTTAACACTTTACTCCCCACAGCGCTTGTCCCGTTGGAACACTGTGATTCTTCGGCCTAAGAGTTGGAGTTGAGCTGCTACGGGGAGAAAAGGATACGGGGGGATCCGGCCTTCCTCGAGTTTCAAGCCAGGTTTCGTTTGCAATGCAGATCTTGTGCTTATTAGCAACGCGGCTGTTTTGTTGCAAAAGAAACCGGTTACTTGCTTTTTTTGGAAACTCATCAGAGGTCTGAAGTTCTCCATTCCTGAACAGGAAGTAGAAGAAGTCGATTGTGTCACATAATTGGAAAGAAGAAGTTTCAAACAACCCCCCCCCCCCAAAATAAAAGAGTAAAAGGAGATGGTTTCTGAATTAAGAGTGGAAGGGAATAACAGAGCTGGAAGGTACCTTGGAGGTCTTCTAGTCCAGCCCCCTGCTCAGGCAGGAGACCCTAGACCATTCCAGACAAGTGGCTGGCCAGTCCCTTCTTAAAAGCCTCCAGTGATGGGAGCACCCACAACTTCTGGAGGGGAGCCCGTCCCACGGGTTGATTGTCCTCACTGTTAGGAAGTTTCTCCTTAATTCCGGGCTGCTTCTCTCCTTGATTGCTTCCCATCCTTTAAAAAATATTGTGGAATAGAAACTCAAAAAACATCATCTGGAACCGTGTGTGTGTGTGTGTCTGTGTGTGTGTGTGTGTGTCAAATTCTATTTCATTGAGAGCTGCATCAGGGTTGTGTTTGACCTCGTGGGCATGTCCAAGGAAGGCACGTTCAGCTCGACGTCACTCGTGTCGGGGGCACATGTGGTGGCCCGAGTGCTATCCCAGCGAAAACGGGCTCCTGAGCTCCGTTTTCAGCTGTGACAGCCTCCTGCAACCCTCTGCCAGTGAAAATGGGCTCCTGAGCTCTGTTTTCAGCTGTGACAACCTCCTGCAACCCTCTGCTAGAGAAAGTGGCTCCCGAGCTCCGTTTTCAGCTGCAACGGCCTCCTGCAACCCTCTGCCAGCGAAAACAGGCTCCCGAGCTCCGTTTTCAGCGGCGACGGCCTCCTGCAACCCTCTGCTAGAGAAAGTGGCTCCCGAGCTCTGTTTTCAGCTGCAACGGCCTCCTGCAACCCTCTGCCAGCGAAAACAGGCTCCCGAGCTCCGTTTTCAGCGGCGACGGCCTCCTGCAACCCTCTGCTAGAGAAAAGAGGCTCCCGAGCTCCGTTTTCTACTGTGACGGCCTCATGTAACCCTCTGCCAGTGAAAACGGGCTCCTGAGCTCCGTTTTCAGCGGTGACGGCCTCCTGCAACCCTCTGCCAGAGAAAAAAGGCTCCCGAGCTCTGTTTTCAGTGCGACGGCCTCCTGCAACCCTCTGCCAGAGAAAAGAGGCTCCCGAGCTCCATTTTCTGCTGTGACGGCCTCCTGTAACCCTCTGCCAGTGAAAACGGGCTCCTGAGCTCCGTTTTCAGCTGTGACAGCCTCCTGCAACCCTCTGCCAGTGAAAACGGGCTCCCGAGCTCTGCTTTCAGCTGTGGCGGCCTCCTGCAACCCTCTCCCAGCGAAAACGGGCTCCCGAGCTCCGTTTT
Source organism: Thamnophis sirtalis (assembly GCF_051295495.1). Lineage (NCBI taxonomy): Eukaryota > Metazoa > Chordata > Lepidosauria > Squamata > Natricidae > Thamnophis > Thamnophis sirtalis. The sequence goes on from NW_028261389.1 coordinate 77,437,011, forward strand.
CAGCTGCGACGGCCTCCTGCAATCCCCTGTCAGCGAAAACGGCTTCTGAAGCTCCGTTTTCAGCTGCGACGGCCTCCTGCAACCCTCTGCCAGCGAAAACGGAGCTTGGGAGCTCCGTTTTTGCTGGCAGAAGCACCGTGGGCCAGTCCTTCGCTATTTCCAAGGCGGCCTCCCGGGCCAAATCTAAGCACACTGTGGGCCGAATCCGGCCCTCGGGCCTTGAGTTTGACACCCTTGATCTAGAAAAACAAGCAGACGGTACAAGACCATCGGCTTCATTCGCAGCATTTGAACGTGGATTAAATAGTTGTCGTTGCGAGTATTAGACTTCTCACTGTCACGGATTAATTGGCCATTGCGATTTAAGCCAAAACATTGTGCTTTGCTTTAGTTGAAATTCTAAGGTTTAAAGTTGTGTGTTTTCTTTTTGTTGTTGTCTCCGCAGCCTAAAATGACTTCGGTATAAACGCCACAGAATGGCCTCCAAAGTCACAGATGCTATCGTCTGGTACCAGAAAAAGGTAAGATTTTTTTTTCCAGTATGAAACGATGGTTCATTTAGGTCACTAATGGCTCACTTTTTTATTGTCACGTGTGAGACATCCCCCCCTCCCGTGTGCCCAGTCCCCCTGTGCTCGCGCGCATGACTGCCCCCGTCCCCCGCGTGACTCCTCCCCGGCGATCCCCCCTTCCGCCTCCCTGAAGCCTTCTGGGAGCAAAAATGGGCTGCGGGAGGGAAATACCGCCCCCTGCGCCCTCCCCCAGCATGCACACACGGCCCCCACTCCTTCACACATGCGCCCCGCACATGCACAGCACAGCAGAGACTCGGAAATCAGCTGGCCGGCGGGAGGAACACAACGCATGCGCAGCTGAGCTGGGGCGACGGCTCGCTAATCTGATTGTTCCAAAGGTGTTTTTTCAGGAGGCAACTAGATTTTTCTTATTTATTTATTTCCTTTGGAAGACGTTTCGCTTCTCATTCTCACTTGAACGAACCTCCAAGTGGCCTCAACGACTCTCTAAAAGGATGCAAATGACCAGCTGTCTGCAAGGAGTATCAATCCTTCCATTCCCCCCACCGTTCAGTCAGAGCTGAAGAAGCTTCTTGGATGAGAAGCGAAACTTCTTAAAAAAAAAGCCACAAGAAACTCCAGTTTTGCCTCCTGAAAAAAAAAGTACCTTTGGGACTAATATCTGAGAGCTTTATTTTAATTAAAAAATTCCGGTTTTATCCTCTTGTTCCTCAAAGCTTTTATTATGTCTGGAGGCAGTGGGTGCAGTAAGTTTTCTGTTGACAACGCTTTCATCTTTACGTAGAAAATAACTTACCTTAAGGTTAGCTAAAATCTCAACAAATACCTCCCCAAAATTCTGGAAATGTGAATCAATACATGGAACATACTATCACTTATGGTGGACCTGTGACGAGGCTAAAATATTTTGGAAAAGGATCAAAAAGTGGCTAGAGATAATAACAGGTTTTAAAATAGAATGGAAACCTGAAGTTTTTTTTTTAATTAGGAATAATGACTATGAAATATTAAAAAAAAAAGAAATCCAGTATTTAATATTACATATAATTACAGCGGCGAGGATTGCCTTTGCCCAGAAATGGGAAAAACACATTAATTCCAAGCGAAGATAAAATAATAAGAAAGGTTATGGACTAGAGCCGAGGTGGCGCAGTGGTTAAATGCAGCACTGCAGGCTACTTCAGCTGACTGCAGTTCTGCAGTTCGGCTGTTCAAATCTCACCGGCTCAAGGTTGACTCAGCCTTCCATCCTTCCGAGGTGGGTAAAATGAGGACCCGGATTGTTGTTGAGGGCAATATGCTGACTCTGTAAACTGCTTAGAGCGGGCTGAAAGCCCTATGAAGCGGTATATAAGTTTAACTGCTATTGCTATTGCTGAAATGGACAAACTAACTAAAGAAACCCAGGGAAAAGAAGAATCAGAATTCTACCAGATATGGGATAAACGGTAAAGGTAGATGGAGGAAAGAAACAAGAATCAATGAAGGAAGCCCAAAAATAGTAGTTAAGGAGAATTAACAGACATATATATGTCTCCAAGTGGTTTAAACTTACTAGAGGTAATCAGCCAATATAGCAGACAGAGGAGTAAGATAAGAGGGTTAAGAATGGTGAAATACAAATTGAAAAATAATAGAAGGGGAAATAATATAAGGTGAGCGGTATCGATTGGTGATTGCTATTAGAAAGAACAGGAAGCTCCTGTTCGTATCGTATTGTGTAAATGTCGTGTACGTCTTAAGTTTTGTGTGTGTGTGTATTTTACATGTTTGTAAATAAAATTTAAAAAAAGAAAGAAAAAAAAAATAACTTACCCACTGAGCTGACCCCACACATTCCTAGTTTTTCAAACGTTACCGGAGAAATATGCATGGATGTAAGTCATAGTTACATAGTTATTAATATATGAATGCCGCCATTGTGTCCCCTTTCTTGGTTCAGTTTACTGGCGGGAGTTTATTTGTGCGTCTCGGTTTTTTGGAATGCAAGTTCAGAAACGCCTTTCTGAAGGGCAAAGGCTTTGTCTGTTTGTGTTTAAGGCTTAAGGGTGAACTTGATGTTCAGCATCGCTTAGGTACAAATGCAAATTATTTACTAAATCCCTTGGTGGTCTCTGAATTTTGCTTGTTTTCTTGCCAGCACTGATAATGTCAGCGTTCCAAGAATTAAATCAGAATCAAAGGCAAAACGATCCTTAAAGTTCCAATTTAATAAAGCAGACATCTTAGCACATCTGTGTTAATCCCAATACTGGAAATGATATCAGAATCCCACCCAGTTAAAAGTTCATGATCTTATCCCCACACCTACAAATCCATCACATGGTCCAATCTTCCTCTTCCACGCTGGCATCCACACCCAGCTTCTTCCGGTCAGGTGTCTTGGTGCGGAGACAAAGGATGACCTTTGCTTCTAGTAAAGAATGAAAACAATACACTCCACAATCCTACTCCTGTCTATTCCCCCCTCTCATCGACTATACTAATGAAACAGCATAATGAAGTGTGGCAGGCCAAAATTCTAAAAGGAATATAATTGCAGGCCCGACACCTAGTTTAGTTAATGAAACGTCTGTAAGAAAACAACCTAACTCAGAATGAACCAAGGACCCCACAATTCTCCTCTTCCTCCTTCTCTCCACAAACTCCACTCCCTCCTAGCACTGATGATGTTATCTAGTTGGGTTATGAAACGACTGCAAGAAAACAAGCAAGCTCAGAGAGCACCCTGCACCCCACACTCCTCCTCCCTGCAAACCCCACTGCCTACTAGCCTTGATAATGTTACACAGTTGGGTAATGGAACTGGAAATACCGGTAAGGAGGACGGGCGGGCAGGTGGGCCCTCCGGAGCACCATACTGGAATGGTATCTGGTGCTCCCAGCAGGCATCGATACGCCCGTACTGGGGTGTACTGGTCGCATCTCACCACTGGTATGTATGTTCCAGCATAACCCTGGAGCACCTCGAGCAATTTCAACCAAACTTGGTACACAGATGACTTATTCTCTGGAAACAAATATCGGGGGAGTAAGACAATCCTGGGGTGTGTGTGTCTGTGTGTGTGTGTCCCAGCATAACTCTGGAACACTTGGACCGTTAAGGAGAGCGAGTGCGGCGTCCTAGAGCGGTAGTTGTTTGTGATGCCAGTTCCTTTTCAGCTTCCTCTGGGAAGCCACCAGTGGGCAAGCGCCTGATGGGTTTGGGGCAAAGCGCCAGGATCGTAGACAGGGCGGGAAAGAGGAGCGCATGGGGTGGGGAAGGGAGAGGGCAGGGATGATGGGCATGGGAGTAGGGTGAAGAAAAGCCCTCTCAATGGCTCCCTGTCAGACAAACGCTTCAATGTCTCTAAATATCTGGGCAATGGCGGATTATCAGCTAGTTTAAAATAAAAAAGTCTGTATAATTGCTTGTTGTGTGTTTACCCTTTGGCAAAGATTTTCTCCGAAAAAACAATAACTCTGAATTGAAGCAGTAATCTGATCTTCACAGGGAAGACTGGAATGCAGATAGAGGAAGTCCCTGACTTACGACCACAACGGAGCCCCCAGATTTCTGTCATTAAGTGAGACATTTGTTAAGTGCTCCATTTTATGACCTCACCGTGGTTGTTAAGTGAATAACCACAGTTGTTAATTGACAAACACAGTTGTTAAGTGAATCTGGCTTCCTCCTCCCAACTTAACAACGGCCACGATTCACTTAACAACCGTGGCCAAGGAAGGTCGTGGAATGGGGCCAAAATCGCTTAACGACAGAAACTTCGGGCTCAGTTGTTGGTCATAAGCCGAGGACGGCCTACATTGCAGTTGTGCATTGCTGAGTAGATACTGTATCTCTTGCTGAACGTTTTCTTCTTATTTCCTGAGGGCCAAAATGTCTTTATCAGGTGGATTGCATCAATAAATTTGGTTAGGATCGTGATAGGGAACTTATGGCAACATATGGCATCCTTCCTCTCTGTGGGCACATGAGCCGTCACCCAGCTGGGCTCCACCGCGGCGTGACCCGACAAAAGGGCGAACGACAAAACCGCGCCCAACTAAACCGCGTCGCTGACGTCATCAACGCGGCGACAACAGCCAGCACGGAGAAAGAAGGGCGCTTTACATAGCGCGTCGAAAGAAAGCCGATTTAACTTAAGATAAGGGTTAGCTTTAGGGTTAGCTTTAGGGTTAGGTTAAGGGTTAGGGTTAGATTAGGTTAAGGATTAGGTTAAGGGTTAGGTTTAGGATTAGGTTTAGTGTTAGGTTTAGGGCTAGGGGTTAAGTTTAGGTTTAGAGTTTACAGCGTGCTTCTGTCTCCGCGCTGTTGTTGCCCTGTTGATGATGTCAGCGACGCGGTTTAGTCGGGCGCGGTTTTGTCGTTCGCCCTTTTGTCGGTGAACCCCACCGCGGATGTGCCTTGCGCCCGCCAGCTGGTTTTCGGGTCTCTCGTTCATTGCATTACAGGTGCATGAACGTTTCCGTCATGCGGCGACAAAAAGGTTAGCGCTCCCTGGGTTAGGACGGCAGGCGAGCGAGTGGACATCAATTATGCATTGACGCTGAAATATTTATTGTTTCTATTAGAAACTCCGCGGCTGGTAAGTATTGGACTACACAGTGATACTGTCGCAGCCTCTAGTTAAACTGAACTCAAGGTGTTTCTCCCGAAGCTCAGGTTTAAATCTGGAAAGGATGTGCCTTATTCTTTCCACCAGAAACTTAAGATAGCAATTAATCAACAGGGCTTAGCAAAAAAAATAAAATAATAATCAACTCCCGTTAAACACACACAGAGACGCACAAATGTTAAGGGCCGATATTATTATTATTATTATTTTTTGGTGCCACTTGCAGCCTGGCAAACAGAACGCAACCCTCCTTTTTAAAAAAAAAATTATTTTATTTTATTTTCAAAACAAACATACAAATCCTCCTTCTTTACATACTGTAGAAAGTGTATCAGTTGGTTACAAAAGGCTTTTGTGCGTCTCTTCCACCGTCATCAAATATAATTCATATTAATTCTAACATCTTCGCTCGGATATTTATTATATTACCATCATCATACCTCCACTTTTATTTGACTGTAATTATTTAAACGTCCTTCATCATAAAATATACCAAGATTTAATACATAACCACATACTGGCATTTCATTTACTTATTTATAAAATCCTCCATTAACATTTAAATCCTCATATCCTGTTCTAGCTAAACATCCATAATATTTAATACCAAAATTTTCTAATCCTCCATGTATATAATTTTATTATCATTACCCTTCCTTTATTTAACTATATCCTATATCATAATATTTTCCCCCTATTAGTTAAACTTTAGCTGTGTTCAATTTTGTTCTTTTTTATTGTTATTGTTATTAATAACCTTTATATATAGTCCAAAATATTTCTAACCTTCCCTTCATGGGTAACATTCAATATTCATATCCAATTATTACTTATCGTAACAGCTCAACGTTGTATACATTACTATCATTATCAATTATCAATCAAGGGCCGATATTATTGTTGCCCTTGGTTGTATATAAACCGAGGCATAGAATTAAAAAAAAATCACGTATTAGGGTCCTCTTGGTAAAACCTTAGGAAGTATTCCACACCTGGAATACAGCATCGAGTTTTGGTCAACACATTGCCAAAAATAGGATTTGGAAAAAGCCAGGAGTGGAGCAACTAAGACAATGAAAGTCCTGGAGACTAAAACATATAAAGAACGGTTGCAGGAACTGGGTATGTCTAGTTTAATGTAGAGAAGGACTAGGGGAGACATGATAGCAGTCTTCCAGTATTTAGCAATAGCAGTTAGACTTATATACCGCTTCATAGGGCTTTCAGCCCTCTCTAAGCGGTTTACAGAATCAGCATATTGCCCCCAAAAACAATCCGGGTCCTCATTTTACCCACCTCGGAAGGATGGAAGGCTGAGTCAACCTTGAGCCGGTGAGATTTGAACAGCCGAACTGCAGAACTGCAGTCAGCTGAAAGTAGCCTGCAGTGCTGCATTTAACCACTGCGCCACCTCGGCTCTATTTGAGGGGCTGCCACAAAGAAGAGGGAGTCAAGCTATTCTCCAGGGCACCTGAAGGCAGAACAAGAAATCATAGTTGGAAACTCATCAAAGGAGAGAAGCAACGTGGAATTAAAGGAGAAACTTCCTCATAGCGAGGACAATTAACCAGCGGAACAGCTCGCCACCAGAAATTGCGAACACTCCAACACTGGAGGTTTTTAAGAAGAGACTGGACAGTCATTGTCTCAAATTCTGCAGGGGGGTGATGGCTGTGGTGCCCAGCGCCCTTTCTGTGGGTACACGAGCCATTGCTCCAGTTCAGCTCTTCTGCGCATGTGCATCTGCCTTCCGCTGGCCGGCTGGTATTTGGGTCTCTGCTGTGCATGCGTGGGGGGCTTGCAGGGGGCCACATGTGCAGTCATAGGGGCATGGGGGGCATAAGTGGGTGCGGGCACACATGAGGGTGGGGTGCATGCGTGGGGGCCGTGTGTGCATTGCATTTTGGGGGTTCGGGTGCTTCGGGCACTTTGTCTGGAAAACGTTGGCCATCATTGGTCCAGGGTCTCCTGCTTGATCAGGGGGTTGGACTAGAAGACCTCCAAGGTCCCTTCCATATCTATTCCGATTGTTAGCTCCCTCCTTTTTTTTTTTTTTTTAAATAAGATTTTATTGGTAAAAAGAAAATACAGCATCCATAACTTGTAAAAAACAATACAACTACATTTCGAGATATTCCCATACTATCAAATCATTATAAACATCAAAGGTTAGGTATCTTATTCCTTCCCTCCCTCTTCTCTTCCCTCATTTCTTCTTTTCCATACCCTTTTCTTCCCTCCCCCCCTTACTTACTTCTCCCCTGCCTTCCCTCCTTTCTTTTCTCCTTTCCTCCTTTCCTTCCCCCTCCTTTCCCTCCCTCGATCCCCCCTCCTTCTCACATACCTTTCCTCCTTCCCTTCCTCTTTCCCTCCTCCTTCCTTTTCTCTTAATCTCCCTCCTTTCCTCCCTCCTTCCTTCCTTCCTTTCAACTCTCCTTCTCTCTTTCTTTCCCTCCCTCTTTCCCTCTTTACTACCCTCTCCTCTTCCCTCCCTCCTTCCTCCCCCCGTTTCTTCTCTTTCTTCTCTCCTTCTTTCTTCCCACCTTCTTTCCCTTCTCTTCTTTCTCTTCCCCTTTATCCTTCCCCCCTTCTTCTACCTTTCCTGTTCCTCTCCTTTCTCCTCTCCATCCTGACTTCCCTACTGTCCTCCTTCCCTCCCCTCTAACCTTTGTTACATTTACATATTTTCCTCTGCTGAGGACAACCTGGTTCTCTTTTCCTTTCCTTGCTTAAAGAGGCAAGGATTATATATTTTTTAATATATATTTTTATTCTTTTTTAAAAAAAACAAAAGAACACAAGACACAAAACAAGAGAAAAAAACCCCAACTTTCCTCCATTTCATCAAGCGTGTCGTTTGGTTACGAGTTTTTGTGCATCAATTCTTAAGATTAAGAATAGCATCCCTGGTTTTGCGTTAAACATAACTGAATATTTCGCTGTCATGGAGCATCATGTGTTCAAATTACCATTAATATCCTTTCATTTGTAACAATCCTTATTTCCTTGGATTCATAATTATCTCTCAAATGACAATAAGTCTTTAAAGTATTATAATATCACTTATCTCCCAAGGAGAAAAAGCAAAGATTAGCTCCCTCCTTTTTCAATGTTTGCCTGTGCGCAGAAGTGGGCAATTTTGTCCAAACGCCGGAGTAATATAATACTTCCACATTTTGTGTCAAGTTGAAGAATAGACAGTTATAAAATCCTTCCTTTCTTTTCTTTTTTTTTTCAAGAAGTGCATTATCTCTCTCCAGACCACTTCCTGGCCCCTCCTTCTTAAAACCAACTTTCGTGCAACAACATCGCTCGCAGTTCAAGGCTAGGCCGTGTCCTCCCCGTACGGTTTCCGTTCACAGTTGCTGGGAGGGGACAGCGCTGCGCCCCCACATCCTCAGCGCGATGCTTCAGGCACGCCAGTTCTCTTGCTAGTTCTCTCTCTGTCCCTCACGTGCTTTTGGAGGGCTGCAGAAGATTAAATGTATATAGACATTTAGATGATTTCCGGAGTAACGGAATGGAAATACTTTCCCCCCCAGAAGTGGTGGGTGCTCCAACACTGGAGGTTTTTAAGAAGAGATGGCACAGACCTTTGTCTGGAATGGCGTAGGGTCTCCGGCTTGAGTAGGGGGTTGGACTAGAAGACCTCCAAGGTCCCTTCCAACTCTTCCCTTCCTTTCCCTCCCCCCTCCCCTCTTCTCTCCTCTTGAAGAGATTGGACTGCCAGTTATCTGGAATAGTATAGGGTCTCCAGCTTGAGTAGAGGGTAGACTAGAAGACCTCTAAGGTCCCTTCCAACTCAACTCTTCACTCCTCCTCTCCTCTCGAAGAGATTGGACTGCCAGTTGTCTGGAATAGTATAGGGTCTCCGGCTTGAGTAGGGGGTTGGACTAGAAGACCTCCAAGGTCCCTTCCAACTCAACTCTTCCCCCAACTTCTCTTCTCTCCTCCTCCTCCTCTCCTCTCCTCTCCTCTCCAAGACTGCCAATTGGACTGCCAGTTGTTTGGAATGGTATAGGGCCTCCAGCTTGAGTAGAGGGTAGACTAGTAGACCTCTAAGGTCCCTTCCAACTCAACTCTCCTCTCCTCCTCTCCTCCTCTCCTCCTCTCCTCCTCTCCTCCTCTCCTCCTCTCCTCCTCTCCTCCTCTCCTCCTCTCCTCTCGAAGAGATTGGACTGCCAGTTGTCTGGAATTGTATAGGGTCTCCGGCTTGAGTAGAGGGTAGACTAGAAGACCTCTAAGGTCCCTTCCAACTCTTCCCTTCCTTTCCCTTTCCTTCTTCCTTCCCCTCCCCCCTCCCCTCTTGAAGAGAGGCCTGCCAGTGGAATAGTATAGGGTCTCCAGCTTGAGTAGGGGGTTGGAATAGAAGACCTCCAAGGTCCCTTCCAACTCTTCTCTTCCCTTCCCTTCCTTTCCCTTCCCCCTCCCCTCTTGAAGAGAGGACCGCCAGTGGAATAGTATAGGGTCTCCAGCTTGAGTAAAGGGTTGGACTAGAAGACCTCCAAGATCCAACTCTTCTCTTCCTCCAACTTCTCCTCTCCTCTTCACGACTGCCAGTTGGACTGCCAGTTGTTTGGAATGGTATAGGGTCTCCAGCTTGAGTAGAGGGTAGTCTAGAAGACCTCTAAGGCCCCTTCCAACTCTTCTCTCCTCCTCTCCTCTCCATCTTCCCCCTCCCCCTCTTTCTGTATATGGAACTGAAGGTCTCCATATCACTGTAGAAATGGAGGTCAGGTCTTCTGGATCGGAATCCTTTTTTCTGCTCTTGGGTGGGACACGGTGAACTCCCCTTGGCAGGCAGCTCTTTGAGCCTGCCCCCAGATCCCTGATGAAAAAGGCGATTCCCTCAGCTAACCCGCTATTTCTGCCTCCCCTCCCCCCCCCGGAAAATGCACCTGAAACGCATCTGAGGTAATTTAGAAGCACCCACTCATGAGGGCATTCCAGTTGCACCAGTCACAAACCTGGTGGTTTGAGCCGACATTCCCCGACATTCTCCTCATACTCTTGACTCAACAGCAGCCCATTAAATATATATATATGTATTAATATTCTACGGAAGGAATAGAATTACCCTGTCATTAAGGAATAAGTGGCTGATACAGCTAATTTTTGGTTTATGATTAAAAAGCTCGTCTGATGACTGGATAATTACACCGTTTCTTTTCATTAGGATGTGGAAGTGTGGTGTGTAAGAGGTTGTTATTCTCAGCTTTCACCCTTGTAGTTTCATTCTATTTGGGTATCAAGGTCATGGGATCAAAATTCAGGCACTTGGCAGCTGATCGTCGCATCTCCGTGATCCCCTTTTGCGACCTTCGGATAAGCAAAGTAGATTCACTTAACAACCGTTAAGTTGCTAAACGAACAGACGTAGTGATACGGTGTGTCGTAAAGGCCATCGAATGTGACCCAATCCACCTGACAGATGATTCGCTTAGCATCGGGAATTTGGGGGCTCAGTTGATGTAAATCAAGCACTACCTGTAACCATCTTCTTTTAATGACACCGTGACCCCTTGCGGGATTGTGTTTCCTGGCCGGATGCCCATCCTGTCTCCAGTGCGGAGTTTTGTTCAGCAGATATATTTGGATTGTGCCCAGAGAGAGAAATATCTGCCTTTACCCAGAATCGAACTCATTGCCTCTTGATTGTGAGGCGAGAGTTCTACCTCTAAGCCACCGCTCCACTGTAATACAATAGGAAATGCCTCAATATTTTGTGTGTTTGTGTGTGTGTATCTGTGTGTGTAAATAAAAAAATTTTTTGGGGAGAAATCAGCTGTGAGTTTGGGCTTATTTCTTTACTTCCTGGCTTTATGTTAGTGTGTTTCTTTCGTAACCCGACAAATGCGCGCACGACAAAAGCGCACCAACAAAACCGCAACGTCGAAATCGCGCCCACAACAGGGCGCTGACAAAACTGCGCCCACAAAAGCGCGATTGGGGTTAAGGTAAGGGTTAGGGTTAGGGTTAGGGTTAGGTTCAGGGTTAGGGTTAGGGTTAGGGTTATTACCTTGTTTTCACGTTGTTTGTTGATAGCACGCTTTTGTCGGCACACTGTTGTCGGCGTGCTGTTGTCGGCGTGATTTCGACGTCATGGTTTTCTCGCCGCGGTTTTGTCGGTGCGCTTTTGTCGTGCGCGCATTTGTTGGTGAACCATTTCTTTCAATTTTTTGTGGTTTCTCACGGACCTTTCCCGAGATTTTATTTTGTTATCTAGCTCAGTAGATTTTGTTATTAAAAATAAACCACTGAACTGGAAAAAAAAAAAGAATCTACTGAAAGATTTTGTTGTTGTTATGAGCAGCATGGTGGCCTAGTGGTGGTGACGCTTGCTTCCCACTTAAGTAGCGGGATGTTTCTCTTTCAGGACACAAAGAGAAAATATCTGCTGTGAACTCCACTTAGGCGTCAGGAAGGAGATCCGGCCAGTAAATGCTCGGCTCCATCCAGTCAACCTGATTCCACCCCAAATTAAAAGATTACAGGGTTGTAAAAAGGGAGTTATTCCAGTAGATTTTATTATCTTTCTGTGTGAATCCTGTTACAGATTATTTAACTGCCTGTGTTAAGAACTCGAGTTCATACAAGATCCATCTCCTCGTAGTTTACCACAGGCAGAATTTTTGTTCCATCTCTTATGACGCCTGACATTGGAGTGGAAAGGCAAAAAAAGAACAAAAACCTTGAAGATTTAGTAGAAAAGGAAGACAAATGCTTTAATAATAAAAAGACATACAGCAGAAGCACTTAGTTTTAAAAGAATGAATAACGTGTAGAGTATGCCCTGTAAATCGTACTACGTGTAGAATCTCCAGTCTGTTAATCAAATTTTATGAAATTACTTAATACTAAACCGAAGTATAATGTTCATTCGAAGACTTGTGTGGTAAACCACAAGTTTCTATTCTTCCTTCTTTCTCTAAAGATAACAACTGTAGAATGGGAACTTGTGTGTGTGTTCAGCACAGCACGTAAATAATTTCCAAATGCTTGAAGGGCCTCTGAAATTATGGTGAAGTTTTTAGTTTTTACTATAATGAAGTCGGCAAAGGAGGAGAGTCAGAACAGCCTTTCATGCATTATCTAACACTCCTGCAATTGTTTTATTTCGCCACCTGTAACACCAGGCTGGGTACCGATCGAATAAATGGTTATCCAGCACAATCTCGAATTATTATCTAGAGTAATCCTTGAGCAGGTCCTGAGAGAGATGTGGATTCCTGGAAGTATACAGTCTACAGAAATGTTGTGCACTCTCTTCTATTTTTATATATTTATTTATTTTTCTGTTCCTGTTTGAACATAGAGCGCGAAATGATTTTTTTAAAAAATTAATGACTGTAAATTATGGATGTTGGCACATTAATCAGCTATCTATTTTACAAGATGGCTGGGTGGATGTGTGGGTGGGTGGATGGGTAGGTAGGGAGAGAGAGAGAGAGAGAGAGAGAGAGAGAGAGAGAGAGAGAGAGAGAGAGAGATGGGTACACAGACAGACAGACAGATATGGACAGAGATAGACAGAGACAGATGATGGATGGAGCAGTAGGTAGAGAGATTGATATGGAGATAGATATATAATATAAATTAGATAGATAGATAGATAGATAGATATAGTTAGATGAATATAGAGATAGATATAGAGATAGATGGATGGATAGAGGAATAGATGGATGTAGGGATATAGATAGATAGATAGATAGATAGATAGATAGATAGATAGATAGATAGATAGATAGATAGATAGATAGATAGATGATGGATATAGTTAGATGAATATATAGATAGAGAGATAGATGGATGGATAGAGGAATAGATGGATGTAGGGATAGAGATAGATAGATAGATAGATAGATAGATAGATAGATAGATAGATAGATAGATAGATGGATGGATATAGTTAGATGAATATATAGATAGATATAGAGATAGATGGATGGATAGAGGAATAGATGGATGTAGGGATAGAGATAGATAGATAGATAGATAGATAGATAGATAGATAGATAGATAGATAGATACAGAGACAGACAGAGAAGAAGGATGGATGGATGGATATAGGATAGATAGACAGACAGGGATAGATGCATGGATGGATATATAGATGGTTATAAAGATAGATATAGAGATAGATGGGTGGATAGAGGGACAGATGGATAGAGGGACAGATGGATAGAGGGATAGATAGACAGACAGGCAGACAGACAGACATAGAAGATGGATGGATGGATGGATGGATGGATGGATGGATGGATGGATGGATGGATGGATGGATGGATGGATGGATGGTTGGGTAGGTAGGTAGGTAGGTAGGTTAGGTAGGTAGGTAGGTAGGTAGGTAGGTAGGTAGGTAGGTAGGTAGGTAGGTAGGTAGAGACAGAGACAGACAGACAGAGAAGATGGATAGAGGGATAGTGGGATATTGGGATAGACAGACAGAAAGACAGAGAAGATGGATGGATATAGGGATGGATGGATAGATAGATAGATAGATAGATAGATAGATAGATAGATAGATAGATAGATAGATGATAGATGTAGAGAGATGGATATAGAGATAGATAGATATAAAGGCAGACAGGCATGATGGCTGGATGGATACAGTAGGTGGAGGGATGGAGAGCGAGATGATAGACCGATCCTATTGCACCGTAAAACATAGCAAATCGTTTTTATTCTAAGGACGATCTTAGTAGGAGCAACGCTCAGACGTTTACTTCGTTTATCCCGGAATTAACCCAGAGTACTCTATCTGGGTGTACTGCCCTATCTCCACTCATTGTAAAGCAGTTCGTTGAATCTGGATGGATCCATCAAGTGGCTTTCGGCTCCTCACACCCACATAGATAAATGTTATCAAGAAACAACACGGGGGCCTTTTAAGTTGCCTAATCACGCCATTCCTTGGAATGCAGCCTCTGGAATTTAGCAATCTTCTAAGTCAAGTGTTTTCAGAGGACTTCTGTCACTGTGGCATGCTCCATTTTTGCAAATGTAGAAGCACCGTTAATTTTGAAGCCCGCTAACATCAGCTGGGTGCTGCCACCTGTTGGATCAGTGCAGAAAATGCAGAAAAGCCATTTTATAACTCGTTATGATGTGCAGCCCATTTAGCTAAAAGTCGTAAACCAAAAAAACACCAGTCCTGCTGTTAAAACAGATAAATGTGATTTATTATCAGCTAAACCACTGTAATACGCGCAGTGCTTATGTTTGTAATCGCTAAAGTTTTTTTTAAAAATTATTAAAAGGTAGATTTAAAATAATCACATGTATTTAAGATGGTTCATCTCTTTGATCTGCTGCTTTCTCTCTCTCCATGTAATATATATGTATATGCACAGATGTGCTGTTTTGGATGCCGTGCCAAATTTGCATTCTGCCGTGCCATGTTTTAATTAAATCCTTTTTTTTTCCTCCTTTATAGATTGGGGCTTATGATCAACAAATATGGGAAAAATCTGTTGAACAAAGAGAAATCAAGGTAAATTTTTGGGCTTTAATTCCTTTATTTTATAACAGTACATTCCTTAATAAATTTGTTTTACGTTGGTTAAGAAAAGCAGAGTTTTTAAGCAAAAACTTCTAATCTTTACAATGATTGAGCATTTAGCCCTGTTTAACTGTTCCCCAATAACGTTACGTACAACCAATAACACTTGATATTGTCAGTTGAGTTTTACATAATTGCATACTGATTTTCCTGTTCTGGTTAATGATCACAATAAACTTTTTCAAGTTCCAGTAACATATTTAAATAATGCGCTTTATAGAAATATTTGCAGATGAATAAGTTTTGAGCAGCTTTCATTATTAACTTACTAGCCAATAACCCGGTTATTTATTTATACGGGGAAAATGTCCAGCTCAAACGTAATTTCTAATGTTGGATTTTCCCCCTTACCAGAGGGATCCCCCTTGTGGAGTACTGTGAAGCCGTTACCATGGCAACTCCACAGCGCTGTACAGTAGAAACCATTTTACGGCAGTACAGTAGAAGTCATTTTAAGGCACAACAGGCTGTATCTTAACAGAAGACACACCCTGAGGGGTGTTAGGGGCGTCTTATCCCCACAATATTTGTTTCCAGAGGGTGAGTCATCTGTGTACCAAGTTTGGTTGAAATTGCTCGAGGCGTTCCAGAGTTATGCTGGAACACACACACACACACACACACACACACACACACACACACACACACACACACACACACACACTGTATATATATTTTAAGGAAGTCGTATAAAATTCTGAACGTGACCCGTAGAAAATTATTTTTTCTCTCCCACATTTTGTTAACAAAGTGGTAGGATTTACATGCTAATTCTTAACAGATCTGCAATATTTTAGTAGTTTTAAATCAATTCAAAGTTAGAACAATTCATCAGTGGAAAACCTTGCCACCAGAAGTTGTAAATGCTACAACACTGGAAGTTTTAAAGAAGAAATTGGATAACTATTTGTCTGAAGTGGTCTAGGGTTTCCTGCCTAAGCAGGGGGTTGGTCTAGAAGACCTCCAAGGTCCCTTCCAACTCTATTATTCTATTCTATTCTAAATCAGTTTTTTCTCCTACTGAAATGAAACATTAGCACAAGAATCAGGAAGGGGAAGGAAAGTTAGAGGATTGGGACAACTATATTTGTTTTATGTCCATCAGGCTGTAAAATGGGTATAAACAGCACCACACTTTGCTGTGTGTAGAAGCTCCAAAAATCGGAGTAAAAAATCTACCTTTCTTTCTCTCTTTGAGAAATCTAAGCACTGACAGAAAAATCGTGCTGTGTTTAGTTCACGTTGCGTTAAAACTGCTTGTCATTTCATCTTGCACGCTCTTGTGACTTTTTGTTAGTTTTAGTTTATTGTCTTCTGGTTGTGTTTATATAGTTCCAGTTCACTTTTCATCCTGTTATTCTTTTGAACAGTTTATTAAACTGGTAAGTATGTGATGATGGCGGAAATGTGCATCAAGCAAGCAATTTTTGTAGATTAACGGTTTTTGCATCTAAGCTAACCTCACTAACAAAATCTGTTTAGCATCTGGTGAGCTGCAAGCAAATGTTTGAATATTTAAGGATCCCTTCCATATAATAATAATAATAATAATAATAATAATAATAATAATAATAATAATAATAATAATAATAATAATAATAATGCTGTAAAAAAATCGTGCAGACTGATTATAAATTGCGGCACAATTCAGTAGCACAAATGATCCATTGGAATTTGTGCAAAAATTATAATATTAAAACAGCAACAAACTGGTGGGAACATCAGCCTGAAAAAGTCACCGAAAATCAGATGGTCAAGATCTTGTGGGACTTCCGTATACAAACCGACAAAATACTGGCGCATAATACACCAGACATCACACTGGTTGAGAAAAATAAGGTCACAATCATAGACATCGCAATACCAGGTGATAGCAGGGTCGCCGAGAAGGAACATGAAAAAATCGCAAAATACCAGGACTTAAAAATCGAAATTCAACGACTATGGCACAAACCAGCAGTGGTAATTCCAGTAGTAATTGGCACACTGGGTGCTGTTCCAAAAGCACTGGAATTACATTTAAAACAGTTAAAAATTGACAAAATCACCATCAGTCAAATGCAAAAAGCCGCACTGCTTGGATCTGCACGCATATTACGAAAATACGTTACGACGTCCTAGGCCTCTGGGTGGGGCTCGACTAGTAACCAATGCCAAATCCGGCGAAACAACTGGCCGCTGTGATACAATTGTATAATAATAATAATAATGATGATGATGATGATGATGATGATGATGATGATGATGATGCAAGAAGATTGTACAAACTGACAACAAGCAGCGGCTTGACAAAGTAGCAACAATGGTGCATTGGAAGATCTGCAAGAAGTATCATTTTACTGTAAGCAAGAACTGCTTAAAATATAAAAAAGCGTACAATAGAGAAAGTCATAGAAACGGAAGAAGTTAAAGCTCTGGGACTTCAGAATCCAGACAGACAGGCATCTGTCACATAGCCCGGACTTAACAGTTGTCGATGAGAAAGACAAAAATGTCTGGATAGTGGAAGTGCCTGGAGACAGCAGAAGAGAAAGAACTGGAGAAGATAGCAAAATACAAATTGAAATAGAAATAGAAATAGAACATTTATGGCAAAGGCAAGCAAGGGTAGTACCAATACTCATAGGTGCCTTGGGTGCAGTCCCAAAACAACTAGAGCACCACTTGAACACCGTAGGCATTGACAAATTTGCCATCAGTCAATTGCAGAAGGCGGCTTTACTTGGCACTGCTTCCATCCTGTTGACGAGATCTGTAACACCGTCAAACATCCAGATTTGCTTATCCCAGGTCCTTGCTAAGGACCCGATAGGCAGGCAAAAATGCCAAACCCAGTCTGAACATCTGGCTGACTCTTTGATGATTAATAATAATAATTTAGTGCCATTTAATTTTATCTGGAAATGTCTTGTTAAACATCTGGATAAACATAAAGCATAGCGTTACACCATTAGGAAGATTTTCAGTATTTTAAACTAAATTATTGCAGCTTTTAATGCCTTAGCCCCCATGATGGCGAACCCATGCCACGCGTGCCGGAAGTGGCACACAGAGCCATCTCTCCAGGCACGCCAGGGGTTGCCCGTTGCTCTGCGTGCATGGGAGGGCCGGAAACTGGAAGAACAGCTCCCTAGCGTGCATGGTTGTGCCAGGAAGCTGAGCTTCCAGTTTCTGGTGTGCGCAGGCTCGCTGGCCAGCTGGTTTTCGTGTGCGGATATGGGCAAGAAAACAGACCATGTGACCCGCGCATATACGTGCACCGGAAACCGGAAGCTCAGCTTCCAGTTCCGCACATGGTGCCGGGTAACTGCTCTTCCAGTTTTCGGTGCCCCCCTCCTGCCCGGTGTGCACACTCCTGTTTCGGCACTTGGTGCCAAAAAGGTTTGCCAACACTGGCTGAGCCTATATGAAATCTGCCCATTATTATAATCACCATGGATATATTTTGGAGGCATCTCAAGGACTTTTGCTTCATTCAGATCAAGGAACGCGAAATGATTCGCCTCTTTTCCTTCTTAAATTCTGCCAGTTTTATCCGCTGTTTCCGTCTGCGAAGCAGCTCCAGGCCGTGCCATTTCAAAAGTCCGTGTCCTTCCGTAGCTTCTTTGAAAAAAATAAAATAATAAAATTCCTGCCTTTCCCCCACCTTGCTTAGACGTAACCTGTGCTGTTCTACACACCAGGGTCGCTGCTGATTTCCTCATCCAGCTTTTTCTCTTGGAGAAGGTGAATGTTTGCTTCTTGTGTTGGTGTGAAATAAGCCTCTGTAGACTTCTCAGCTTCAAAGATGGCCCGAGAGAAGTCTTCAGCACGTGCTTGGGAATGGGAGTGAGCGTTGCATTCCTTCTCTGTTTACCAGTTTGTGAGCTAATCATTTCACGCATCGAAATTAGCAATACGGTTGTGTTACCAAATCAACAACGGCTTATAAAGCCCAGCTCCGTGAAAGGATCCCTTGTTTTTAGCATTTGGCCAACGTCAAATTTCACATTCTCCTTTTTTTTTTCCCATGGGAAAAATGCAACAATTTGAGCCCAGCCTTAGAAATTTAGCGCCCCACAGAGTGTCTGCAAAGTATGCTGGGGAAAAAAAAATCAAATTGACAACCCACCACAGTATGTTTCTTCGTCTGCCTGTGGTTCATGATGCGGCATGGAGGCCTAGAGGTGAAGACGCTCACCTCTTAACTTGAAAGATTGAGAGTTCAATCCTGGGTAGCGGCAGATGTTTCTCTGTCAGGGCAGAAAATATGTGCTGTGAACTCCCCATAGGTGTCAGGAAGGGCATCTGGCTAGCAAATACTCAGCTCTATCCAATTGCCTCTACCCCAAATTAAGGCATCAAAAAGGGCCGTAAAAAGAAAGTTTTGGTGCATCTAAAAAAAGGGGTGGAGCATTGTTCACACCACCATGGCCGCCATCTTGAATTTTTTGATCACGCCACGTGGATACTCCCTGATTGCTAAATTTAAAAAAAAACTGTTTAGTGAGATTAGAAGACTTTTTGGAAGCGTAATGGCGTGTTTTGGAAGACACTGAGACAAGGACCTTTCTTGAGAGGGTTGGAGATATTTTTTGTAACCTGTTGCCTGTCCCTCATTGGTTACTCCTGGCAAGCAGCTCCTTGCCACTTGCATCTCCCTGTTCTTCTTTGGCTGTTTGTGGCTTCCCTGCATGCAAGGTCACAGTTTGTTGCAAAAACCACATCCAGAAAGCACACACAGGTAACTCTTTCAGCAGGATTCATTAACTTCTTTATATACATAATTGTTCTGACCCCCTCATCCCACACCAACACACTCCGAGCCAAAGATAAGTTACGGCATTTAATTAACAGACAGACAGGTCCTTGGCAGCAAACCATCACAGACAAGCTTGGGCAGCAATCCAGCATAGATAAGCCGTGGCAGCAATCCAGCCTGCCAAGCTCACAATAATGTTCTCCAACATTAGTTCCTGCGTTGACTTCTGCAAGAGGGGCATGTGCGCAAGCAGTCCTTTTATAGTCTGGAGAGGAGCCTAATGACCACCAGCTGAGTGCAATTATCTCCTGTAACTGCGCAACTGTTCCTTACGCCTATTAGCTCTTTGGTGCCAGGCATCCAGGAACAACTCACTGCTGACCCCAGGCTCACACTCCCTTGTCTCCTCCCCACTGGTCCAAGGCTCAGGCGCCTCCTGGTGGCCAACCAGCCTCTTTGTGCCCTGCTCAGAGTCGGAACCCTGTCCAAGGTCCTCCACATCCTCCAGAGCCGACTCATAGGTCCCCTCGCTGTCGGAGTCTGGTGGCAGCTCCAACGGCTCCTGCTGGGCCACAACACATAATGACACATGAATAAATGTACCATACCAACGGCAGATTCTTCCAATGCGGTAGAGAAGAGAAAATTGGTTTCCAGCTTCGGTTCGGAAAGCAGACTAGATTAGATTTTCTTTTCGACACAGATTTTGCAGCTTTAGTATAGAACAGTTGGACTAAGTCGTGCCTAATCTCCGAGACGTCTGGCATGGCTCTCACTCACCAAATCGTTCCCATTGGCTGGCCCAGTTGCCATGCCTATACATTGGTTGACCTTGATACCATGTCTTATTCCCGTTCATGAATATTCTGACAGGCAAAAAAATCAGGAGCCAGGATAGGCTTCAAAAAGCCCTCTTAAGTTTATTTAGTAGAGGTGAGGTGGCGCAGTGGTTAGAGTGCAGCACTGCAGGCTACTTTCAGCTGACTGCAGTTCAGCAGTTTGGTTGTTCAAATCTCACCGGCTCAGGGTTGACTCAGCCTTCCATCCTTCCAAGGTGGGTAAAATGAGGACCCGGATTGTTGTTGGGGGCGATATGCTGACTCTGTAAACCACTTAGAGAGGGCTGAAAGCCCTATGAAGCGGTATATAAGTCTAACTGCTATTGCTATTTCATTCTACCTGTATGCAATAATATCTCATGGGGTAATAACCAACGTGTGGCTCTGGAATTTAATTCTATCCCCATGGATAAGCTGTTTCAGTTTTCTCTTTGCTAATTAGCAAACATCATTTAGCTCTCTCTCTCTCTTAAGTTTTTACTCCAAAATAAAATGCGGTGGGGAGAATGAGATTTTTCTGTATTATACCATGCATGTGTCTGCTTTCTGGGTTTAAATAATCCAGAAGCCAATACCCCAAACATGAAAGCTGCAGCATTTTGCGGCAACCATGAGTTAAATTATTCATTGTGTTGCTTGCGCTGAATATCCTATCAATCTGTTTAAACTTTAGTTAACCCAAGAAGGATGAATGTCACCCTCTAAAAATAGATGTAGCTAACCATGATTCCGCTGATCATGTTTTCCAAAATGAAAAAAAAAAAAAAGAGAGAGAGAGAGAGCCTTAAATAAAAACAGAGCCAGGGAATGAAAATGTCAAGCAATTTTTTTTTGTTCAGCCTCTCCTTTGGCAGTGCATTTTTGACATGGGGAAAAAAAATATCAATACAATTCTGCATTGGTGGTTGGGAATCTTAGATAATAACGCAGATACGGCCCCAATTGAGATGGACTTGCAGGATTTTTGCACCTTTGTGGATTCTGCTGTTTAATAGTGAATATAATAAATTATAAAGCCCTACATGGCATCGGACCTGGGTACCTGAGGGACCGCCTCCTGCCGATTACCTCTCTCAGACCAATTAGATCGCACAGGTTGGGTCTCCTCCGGATTCCATCTGCCAGCCAATGTCGGCTGGCGACTCCCCGGGGGAGAGCCTTCTCTGTTGCAGCTCCGGCCCTCTAGAACGAGCTCCCTGTTGAGATCCGGATCCTTACTACCCTCCCGGCCTTCCGCAAAGCCACCAAGTCCTGGCTGTTCCAGCAGGCTGGGGGGAGCTGAGAAGCATCTACCTCCACGGAAATTGTGAATGTTGGTTTTGTTTTTAATATGTTGTCTTTGTCTCGTTTCCCCCCTTTCCCTTGTCTTTTGTGAGCCGCCCGGAGTCCTCCGGGAGTGGGCGGCATACAAGACAATAAATAAATAAATAAATAAATAAATAAATAAATAAATAAATAAATAAATAAATAAATAAATAAATAAATAAATAAATAATTTCAATTCTTGGGAATAGTGCAGTGGCCTAGAGTTCAAGCTATCGCCTCGCAATCAGGAGGCTGTGAGTTCAATCCAAGGTAGAGGCAGATACTGTATTTCTCTCTCTCTGGGCACAATGAGAATATATCAGCTGAACAAAACTCCTCATCGGCGACAGGAAGCATATCCGGCCAATAAATAGCTTCCCATTCAGTTACCCATACTCCACCTCGCAAGAGATTATGGGATTGTCAAATGATGATGATAAGTAAATTATTTCAATCTGCTTTTAATAGTAAGATAGGCCTGAACTGAAAAGTGGTTAGGGAAAGGAACTTTTCCAACTATATATCCTTTTAAAACATAATTGAAAGCGTGTATTATTTTAGCAACCAGATCCTTGCACCCATAATGACCAACGTAATGAGAATACATTAAGGGAAGACATTTGTGAGAGCTAAGAGGAAGGAATGCAATAATGAAGTTTTCCATTTGCCACGCAATAAGACAGATAATGTTTTATTAGCTAGAACTGTGGGCAGTAGGTGAAGACTTGAGGTTAGAAATTAATGCAACAAGACTTTAAAAACAACCTGTCTTGTAATGGTTTGAAGTAAGATGTGGGAAGATTGATATTGATATTAAGATTCGCCAAATAATTGACAATTATTTGTTGCCAGGAGACAGCAGGAGAAAACAGCAAGTCAGTTATTCAAGATAGATTGGGGTGGGCTGGGGAATGTTATTTCCAAAGGTGGACTGCCATAATTTTTGTGAATTCAGTGGTTAGGTTAAAAGGACTTTGAATTTCAAGAACTCCGGTATAAGGTAATTTATAGTGTAAATAATAGGAGTCCTTGTTGTTAAAATAATAACCTTGATAGAAAATATGGAAAATATTAGCTGGTGTTAAAGACGGAGATTTTTCTTCGTTGAAATGAATCTGTTGAGATGTTCCAATCATGAATTTTAGAAATGACAACTTACAGCAAGTGAAGCCATTGAATTTTTCTACGATATAATGTTTGATGACATTGTGGCAAGAACCTGAGAAAAGGAGGAGATAGAACTGATTACAAAAGAGAAATCAAAACAAAAATAAAACCAAGATTAAAAAAAACGTCACAAGAGCTCAGTGGCTAAGACGCTGAGCTCGTTGGTCAGAAAGGTCGGCAGTTTGGCGGTTCGAATCCCTAGCGCCGCGTAACTGAGTGAGCTCCCGTGACTTGTCCCAGCTTCTGCCAACCTAGCAGTTCGAAAGCATGTAAAAATGCAAGTAGAAAAATAGGAACCACCTTTGGTGGGAAGGTAACAGCGTTCCGTGCACCTTCGGCGTTGAGTCATGCCAGCCACATGACCACAGAGACGTCTTCGGACAGCGCTGGCTCTTCAGCTTTGAAACAGAGATGAGCACTGCCCCCTCGAGATGGGAACGACTAGCATATATGCGCGAGGGGAATCTTTGTCTTTTTAACGGTATTTTCATGGCCTTGAGTTATTTATCAAAACAATAAATTTTTTAAAAAAATCTAATCCGGATCTTCAGTTTCCTAACTTGTGGCTCCACACAGATCCGAATCATTTAACACGGCGGCCTCTCATCCGATAGATCTCAGATCGCCCAGAGGTGACCCGTGTTTCAGCTTTCAGTGTAGTAAATAACGTTGGGTGTTGTTGTTCTTTTTCCTCTCGTAGGGTTTGAGAAACAAACCAAAGAAAACGGGGCACGTGAAGCCTGATCTCATTGATGTGGATCTTGTAAGAGGTAAGACTTGGTCTCCTCGACCGGCGATGTCATTTTATTCCATCGGTCAGGTTCCGGTAGATCGCGAGAAAAGAAAACGCCACAAAACACAGTCCTGGTTTGTAGGGAGTTGATCTTCTTTGCTCCAGTATGAACTGACCAACTCACCAAACCCAAGGAGGCAAAATGGCGTTGGGGCGAGCCGCCCAGGGCTCCCCATCACTGTTTAAATCTTCCCGCTGCCCCGCCGTAGCTACTCGTGTCCCCACCCATCACGCAGCGGCGATCAGGCCCATCTGGAACCAGAGGGGTCTATGCAACGGAGTTGAGGGATGCAGGTATAGCATGTGCAGTGGGCGTAGCGTGGCTGCATAGTCCTTCTGTCCAGTCGCCTTTCCCCACCTGAATGGCAGCCCCGGGCCACGAGGCGCACCAGGGCTGATACCCTCGATATTAGCTTCGTTTTAACATTTGTAATGTACTCTCATTTTAGAGGGCGCAGGTTTTCTTCATGGGGTGAAACTCCCTATTGGGGAGGGATTTGGGTCAGGTGCAAAAGGATTAGGGTCATAGGTTAAGTTGCGAGTCCGAAAAATTGACCACTCAAGCCCATCCACGAGAATCCGGTGAACTGACGGTCAACGCTAAATTGGCGCTAGATAAGAATCAACGGAATTCAAGGGAGTTGGACTGACATGCTTGCGGCAACATAATGATTCTAGGCTGATGACTCACTTAACTCCGCCATCCGGTTCTGTCTTGCTCTTCCACTGCAGATTTTCGGTAATCCCGAGCTGCTAGCTAAATATCAGACCAGCATAGCCCTGTTGTCAAGATTAAAACCACTTAGGTTTCTCTGCATCTTGTCACTTTTCAACTTGCCCAAAGAACTGGGAGGAGGTGGGAGGTGAGAAGTAATGCGGAGGCTTCAGACTTTAGCCATGAGCAATAGCAATAGCAATAGCAGTAGACTTATATACCGCTTCATAGGGCTTTCAGCCCTCTCTAAGCGGTTTACAGAGAGTCAGCATATTGCCCCCAACAATCTGGGTCCTCATTTTACCCACCTCGGAAGGATGGAAGGCTGAGTCAACCCTGAGCCGGTGAGATTTGAACCGCTGAACTGCTGATCTAGCAGTAGCCTGCAGTGCTGCATTTAACCACTGCGCCACCTTGGTTCCCATCAAGGACACTCCTGCAGGTGTCAGCCAAGACACGAACTGTTCTCAAAACAAAAGAACGATCCATAATTGGACAATGTGTCCTCATAATATATAACATTCAATGTGAAATATTATTATATTATATTATATTATATTATTATATTATATTATATTATATTATATTATATTATATTATATTATATTAATTATATTATATTATATTATATTATATTATATTATATTATATTATATTATATTATATTATATTATATTATATTATTTATTATATTATATTATATTATATTATATTATATTATATTATATTATATTATATTATATTATATTATATTTATTATATTTATTATATTTATTATATTTATTATATTATATTATATTTATTATATTATTATATTATATTATATTATATTACATTACATTACATTACATTACATTACATTATATTATATTATTCCATTACATTACACTACACTATATTATTATATAATATAATATTATATTACATTATACAGGTAGTCCTCAATTTACAACAATTCATTTAGTGACCATTCAGATTTTCAGCGGCTCTGAAGAAAGTGACTTATGACCGTTTTTCAAGCTTATGACCATTGCAGTATTTCCCATACTCATGTGATCAAAATTTGGTCACTTGGCAACCGTCTCCTTTTTATGACGGGGCCACACCCTTTCGCAACCTTATGAGA
This sequence comes from Thamnophis sirtalis, assembly GCF_051295495.1. Taxonomy (NCBI): domain Eukaryota; kingdom Metazoa; phylum Chordata; class Lepidosauria; order Squamata; family Natricidae; genus Thamnophis; species Thamnophis sirtalis. The sequence continues at coordinate 77,462,411 of NW_028261389.1, forward strand.
AGCAAAAGTCACTGGAGAAGCCAGATTAACTTAACAACCGTCAGATTAACTTAACGAGTTAAGAGCCGAGGTGGCGCATTGGTTGGGTGCAGTACTGCAGGCCACTTCAGCTGACTGTTATCTGCAGTTCAGCGGTTCAAATCTCACCGGCTCAAGGTTGACTCAGCCTTCCGTCCTTCCGAGGTGGGTGAAATGAGGACCCGGATTGTGGGGGCAATATGCTGACTCTGTAAACCGCTTAGAGAGGGCTGAAAGCCCTATGAAGCGGTATATAAGTCTAACTGCTATGGCTAACTGCTATTGCTATTAACAACCGCAGTGATTCACTCAACGACTGAGGCAAGGAAAGGTCGTAAAATGGGGACAAAATTCAACCTAACCATTGTTTCCCTTAGCAACAAAAATGTGGGGCTCCGTTTTGGTCGTAAGTCGAGGACTACCCATACTTATAAATATATTTATTATATAAAATATTTTTTTTAATGAATTAAAAAAAAACAACCACATGTCTCTGTGTAACCATTTCATTAATGTTGCTTCCCTTTAGGGTCGGCTTTTGCAAAAGCAAAACCAGAAAGTCCCTGGACTTCCCTGACTCGAAAAGGGATTGTCAGAGTTGTTTTCTTCCCCTTCTTCTTCAACTGGTGGCTACAAGTGACGTCCAAAGTTATATTCTCGTGGCTGCTTTTCCTTTATCTTCTTCAAGGTACGCCCGGATGAGAACCTTCTGCCTAAGTCATACACGGCAGTTCTGGGATTTACCTTTGTTTTACTACCGGTTCCGTGGGCGTGGCTTGGTGGGCTTGGCAGGGGAAGGATACTGTGAAATCTCCATTCCATCCCCACTCCAGGGGAAGGATACTGTAAAATCTCCATTCCCTCCGCACTCCAGGGGAAGGATACTGTAAAATCCCCATTCCATCCCCACTCCAGGGGAAGGATACTGTAAAATCTCCATTCCCTCCCCACTTGAGGGAAAGGATACTGCAAAATCTCCATTCCCTCCCCACTCCAGGGGAAGGATATTGTAAAATCTCCATTCCCTCCCCACTCCAGGGAAAGGATATTGTAAAATCTCCATTCCATCCTCACTCCAGGGAAAGGATACTGCAAAATCTCCATTCCCTCCCCACTCCAGGGAAAGGATATTGTAAAATCTCCATTCCATCCTCACTCCAGGGAAAGGATACTGTGAAATCTCCATTCCCTCCCCACTCCAGGGAAAGGATACTGCGAAATCTCCATTCCCTCCTCAATCCAAGGAAAGGATACTGCAAAATCTCCATTCCATCCCCACTCGAGGGAAAGGATACTGTGAAATCTCCCATTCCCTCCCCACTCGAGGGAAAGGATACTACAAAATCTCCATTCCATCCCCACTCCAGGGAAAGGATACTGTAAAATCTCCATTCCATCCCCACTCCAGGGAAAGGATACTGTAAAATCTCCATTCCCTCCTCAATCCAAGGAAAGGATACTGTAAAATCTCCCATTCCCTCCCCACTCCAAGGAAAGGATACTGTGAAATCTCCCATTCCCTCCCCACTCGAGGGAAAGGATACTACAAAATCTCCATTCCATCCCCACTCCAGGGAAAGGATACTGTAAAATCTCCATTCCATCCCCACTCCAGGGAAAGGATACTGCAAAATCTCCATTCCATCCCCACTCCAGGGAAAGGATACTGTAAAATCTCCATTCACTCCCCACTCCAGGGAAAGGATCCTGTAAAATCTCCATTCCATCCCCACCCCAGGGAAAGGATCCTGTAAAATCTCCATTCCATCCCCACCCCAGGGAAAGGATCCTGTAAAATCTCCATTCCCTCCCCACTCCAGGGAAATGATACTGTAAAATCTCCATTCACTCCCCACTCGAGGGAAAGGATACTGCAAAATCCCCATTTCCTCCCGATCCGCTGGGACTCGGGAGGCAGAGAATAAATGGGGATGGAGCCAGTCAGAGCTGGTATTTACGATGGTTGAATGATGAATGGCTTCTCCATTTGTGTCCTCTCTTTTTCTTCCTGACAGTGGCTGCCATCATACTCTTTTTCACAATACAAACTCCGCACAACATACCTCTGACGGAAGTCATCGGCCCAACATGGCTCATGCTGCTCCTTGGAACGGTGCACTGCCAGATTGTCTCCACAAGGACCCCCAAATCCTCCACAAATACCGGCGGGAGAAGAAGGAGGTAACTTTATGGGGGACAGGGCTGGGTTTGTTATTATGAATATCAAAGCCTTTTTGAATTTACTTTTGTCTACCTTCCTGAACATTTTATTTCTTATTAAAAGGGAAGATCCCGTTATTTGAAAAGTGTAGGAAAAGGTGAGGCGGATTCTGGGGGAGGAGTCAAGAAAAGAATCAGCCTGGAATCTCGACATTGCCACAAACGGTCTTAAGTCCAACCCCTTTTGAATTCTGTTAATTCCGCTAACTTTAGTGCTGACTGTTACCGTATTTTTCAGAGTATAAGACGCACCAAAGTTTTGAAAATGCAAATTAAAAAAAAAGGTTTTGCACTCTGCAAATCTCCCCAAAACAGCCCATTTTTTGGAAAACCGGGCCCGTTTTCCCCCCAAAAAGTCATGAGCCTTTAGGAAGCTTGTAGAGTGCTCCGGGAGGGGGCAAAAACAAGCAAAAAACAGTCTGTTTTTTGTGAAAATGGGCCCATTTTTTTTCCAAAAAAATGGCATGGATATCCTTTAGGAGGGTTATAGAGTGCTTCTGGGAGCTAGGGGTAGGGGCAAAAATGAGCAAAAAATGGCCCGTTTTTTGCTCATTTCTGCCCTCCCCAGCCCCCAGGAGCTCTCTCAAAGTCTGCTAAAGGCTGTGCATGGCCATTTTTGCAAAGGGGGTCGGGTTTCGGGAGGCCAAAAATGCTGCATTCAGTGTATAAGACGCACCCAGATTTTCAGCCTCTTTTTTGAGGGAAAAAGATGCGTCTTATACTCTGAAAAATATGGTAAGTTTCTTTTATAAAGGCCTGAGCAATAAATGAGCTTAACTGGAAGTTAGCAAGTGCTTCTAATCGTTTGTGCCGGAGAAAAAGGCACTCACGAAAATGGGATTTTTCTCATTTCAACGAACTGAAGCCATTGTTCGGTGGTAAACACACCGAAGGGAAAACTCTGTCCATGTTGCGCTGCTAGTGAATTACCTTTACAAAACGCCTCCATTTTGAATTTTCAAGGAAATTACGGAAAGCCGCCCACTTGGAAGTGCATCGCGAAGGGGACGGCTCTAGCACGACCGATAACACCCAAGAAGGGACCGTCCAGAGTTATGGTACCAGCACCTCTTCTAGTCTTGGCGCTGTCTTCAAGGAACTTTGGCACGCGACTTTCTTTTTATCAGGGTTGGTATATTTTAGTCAAGTCTTGGTTTGCTGTTCCTCTCCTCTTAACATCATCCCATCCAAGTTTGTTTGAGCCTCTGTGACTTTTGTTCTCCACACTTCACTTTTAAAACCAGTAGGAGAAAATGGACGCCACAAATCAGTGGTGGGTTTCAAAATTTTTTAGAACCTCTTCTTGTAGGTGTGGCCTGCTTTGTGGGAGTGGCTTGCCGGCCATGTGACCGAGTGAGAGTGGCTTGGCAGTCATGTGACTGGGTGGGTGTGGCCAACTTGTAAAATGTAGTGAAACTCACTTAACAACGTTCTTGCTTAGCAACCAAAATGTTGGCTCAGAAACTCTGGCATTTGAAGCACGCAAGTCTCAAGTTACAAGACCCTTGCACCCCTAACCCTTTAGAAAAAAAAGCCCCAGGGGTGTTCAAACTTGACAGCTTTAAGACTTGTGGACTTCAACTCCCAGAATTCCTCCTCCAGTCATGTTGGCTCAGGAACTCTGGCATTTGAAGCACGCAAGTCTTAAAGCTGTCAAGTTGCAAGACCCTTGCACCCCTAACTCTTTAGGAGAAAAAAACCCCAGGGGTGTTCAAACTTGACAGCTTTAAGACTTGTGGACTTCAACTCCCAGAATTCCTCTTCCAGTCATGTTGGCTCAGAAACTCTGGCATTTGAAGCACGCAAGTCTTAAAGCTGTCAAGTTACAAGACCCTTGCACCCCTAACCCTTTAGGGAAAAAAACCCAGGGGTGTTCAAACTTGACAGCTTTAAGACTTGTGGACTTCAACTCCCAGAATTCCTCTTCCAGTCATGTTGGCTCAGGAACTCTGGCATTTGAAGCACACAAGTCTTAAAGCTGTCAAGTTAAAAGACCCTTGCACCCCTAACCCTTTAGGAAAAAAACCCCCAGGGGTGTTCAAACTCGGCCTCTGTTAATTAATCTGGAAAGGGGGAAAATCCAACATTAGAAATTACATTTGGTCTGTACATTTCCACCCTATAAATAAAAACACGGGCATCTCCGGGTTATCGGCTAGTTAATAATCAATATATATGATCAGCTTATAGCCTAAGAATTCTCTTATTGCCATTTTTTACTCTTTGCATGAAAGCAGTTTGGGAAACGGGAAAATTCTTTACCTCAAACAATAGAGCCGAGGTGGCGCAGTGGTTAGGGTGCAGTACTGCAGGCCACTTTAGCTGACTGTGATCTGCAGTTCAGCGGTTCAAATCTCACCGGCTCAAGGTCGACTCAGCCTTCCCTCCTTCCGAGGTGGGTGAAATGAGGACCCGGACTGTGGGGGCAAGTTGCTGACTCAATTTGCTAAAAAAAAATTGTAAACCGCTTAGAGAGGGCTGAAAGCCCTATGAAGCGGTATATAAGTCTAATAGATAGATAGATAGATAGATAGATAGATAGATAGATAGATAGATAGATAGATAGATAGATAGATAGATAGAAATTATAGATGATATAGATGATAGATAGATAAGAGATAGATGATAGGATAGATAGATAGATGATAGATAGATAGATAGATAGATAGATAGATAGATAGATAGATGATAGATAGATAGATAGATAGATAGATAGATGATCGATAGATAGATAGATGATAGATAGAAATTACAGATGATATAGATGATAGATAGATAAGAGATAGATGATAGGATAGATAGATAGATAGATAGATAGATAGATAGATAGATAGATAGATAGAAATTATAGATGATATAGATGATAGATAGATAAGAGATAGATGATAGGATAGATAGATAGATGATAGATCGATAGATGATAGATAGATGATAGATAGATAGATAGATAGATGATAGATAGATAGATAGATAGATAGATAGATAGATAGATAAATAAATAATAAATACTTCATGTGTTTGGTTTGCCCCTAGAGCAAAGAAAGCGAAGAACTCCATAGACAAATCCACCGAAACGGACAACGGGTATGTTTCTCTTGATGGAAAAAGGACAGGTAGAAACAACGAAGATGCTTTACAATCCCACGAGCCACTTTCTGAGATCATCCGGTCAGAAGAACCCGGATGGAATATCGGAACTGCCCGAAGTACATACAACACTTCGAATCCTAAAGTAAGTCCTTTATTAGGGGGGCCGGAGGATAAAACATAGGAAGAAAGATTGCTGGAATTGGGTATGTCTAGTTTAATGGAAAGAAGGACTAGGGGAGACAGGATAGCAGTCTTCCAATATCTCAGGGGTTGCCACAAAGAAGAGGGAGTCAAACTATTCTCCAAGGCACCTGAGGGCAGGACAAGAAGCAATGGGTGGAAACTAATCAAGGAGAGAAGCAACTTAGAACTGAGGAGAAATTTCCTGACAGTTAGAACAATTAATCAGTGGAATTGTATGTTAAAAGCGTATGAATTGTTTTGAGATAAAAGACGCGGCTTTTATTGATGGTAACTTCAAGAGCCGAGGTGGCGCAGTGGTTAGAGTGCAGTACTGCAGGCCACTTCAGCTGACTGTTATCTGCAGTTCAGCGGTTCTAATCTCACCGGCTCAAGGTTGACTCAGCCTTCCATCCTTCCGAGGTGGGTGAAATGAGGACCCAGACTGTGGGGGCAATATGCTGACTCTGTAAACCGCTTAGAGAGGGCTGAAAGCCCCATGAAGCGGTATATAAGTCTAACTGCTATTGCTATTGCTATTGCTATCTTTTTTTCCCCCCCTTCAGTATTGGCTGTCCTTTTAAAAAATAACATATGCTGATTTTTAGGACTTACAATTAGCATCCTGTGTTTTAAAAATGGCAGGTAAGGGGGTTCACAATTGAGGACGACAACTGATCAGTAGGAGATACAAGTGGTAGTAAATGGGTTCGGCTACAGGGCACAGCCCAATTCTCTCCAGAATTGTATGTTAAAAGCGTATGAATTGTTTTGAGATAAAAGACGCAGCTTTTATTGATGGTAACTTCAAGAGCCGAGGTGGCGCAGTGGTTAGGGTGCAGTACTGCAGGCCACTTCAGCTGACTGTTATCTGCAGTTCAGCGGTTCTAATCTCACCGGCTCAGGGTTGACTCAGCCTTCCATCCTTCCGAGGTGGGTGAAATGAGGACCCAGACTGTGGGGGCGATATGCTGACTCTGTAAACCGCTTAGAGAGGGCTGAAAGCCCCATGAAGCGGTATATAAGTCTAACTGCTATTGCTATTGCTATTGCTATCTTTTTCCCCCCCCCTTCAGTATTGGCTGTCCTTTTAAAAAATAACATATGCTGATTTTTAGGACTTACAATTAGCATCCTGTGTTTTAAAAATGGCAGGTAAGGGGGTTCACAATTGAGGACGACAACTGATCAGTAGGAGATACAAGTGGTAGTAAATGGGTTCGGCTACAGGGCACAGCCCAATTCTCTCCAGAATTGTATGTTAAAAGCGTATGAATTGTTTTGAGATAAAAGACGCAGCTTTTATTGATGGTAACTTCAAGAGCCGAGGTGGCGCAGTGGTTAGGGTGCAGTACTGCAGGCCACTTCAGCTGACTGTTATCTGCAGTTCAGCGGTTCTAATCTCACCGGCTCAGGGTTGACTCAGCCTTCCATCCTTCCGAGGTGGGTGAAATGAGGACCCAGACTGTGGGGGCGATATGCTGACTCTGTAAACCGCTTAGAGAGGGCTGAAAGCCCCATGAAGCGGTATATAAGTCTAACTGCTATTGCTATTGCTATTGCTATCTTTTTCCCCCCCCCTTCAGTATTGGCTGTCCTTTTAAAAAATAACATATGCTGATTTTTAGGACTTACAATTAGCATCCTGTGTTTTAAAAATGGCAGGTAAGGGGGTTCACAATTGAGGACGACAACTGATCAGTAGGAGATACAAGTGGTAGTAAATGGGTTCGGCTACAGGGCACAGCCCAATTCTCTCCAGAATTGTATGTTAAAAGCGTATGAATTGTTTTGAGATAAAAGACACGGCTTTTATTGATGGCAACTTCTTCTTTGGTTTAGGACAGCCACCGGACAATGACAAATATATCAGATGAAGTCTCTAGTGAGGAGGGGCCGGAAACTGGATACCCTTTACGGCGGAATGCTGAACGCGCTTCCAGCGATTGTGCGTTTCGAAACAAGAAATCTCATCACTATAAGAAACATTTTCCCGTAGAGGTAACAGCACTTTTCGTGGTTGCTGAGTAAAACTTTTTTAAGGGCATCAAATTCACGGGTACTTTTGGGGGCGTGTAAAGAGCCGTGGGGGGCAGAGTGTAGCATTGCAGGCTAACTCACCGCCCACTGCCAGGAGTTCGATCTTGACCGGCTCAAGGTTGACTCAGCCTTCCATCCTTCCGAGGTGGGTAAAATGAGGACCCAGATTGTTGGGGGGACAAGAGGCTGACTCTGCTTAGAGAGGGCTGTAAAGCACTGTGAAGCGGTATATAAGTCTCAGTGTTATTGGTACTCCTTCCCTCCCTTCCTCTCTTCCTTATTCCCTTTCTCATTCTGCCTGTCTGGTGGCACAGTGGTTAGAATGCGGTATTGCAGACTAATTCTGCCTACTGTCAGCAGTTCGATTCTCATCGGCTCAAGGTTGACTCAGCCTTCCATCCTTCCGAGATGGGTAAAATGAGGGACCCAGATTGTTGGGGGCAATGGGCTGACTCTGTAAACCCCTTAGAGACGGCTGTAAAGCATTGTGAAGCGGTATTTAAGTCGAAGTGCTATTGTTATTGCTATTTGCCCAGCCTGGCAGGGTGGAGGGATCAAGTGTATAAGTAGCCTGGAATTAATGCGCAATCACAAAAGGGCTAGTGGCTGATTTTCCCTAAGCTTATTTAATTGTTCCCAGGTATAAGCTGCCAAATCGGGAAGATTCCTGTATTAGAGGCTGAACGTACTTAGCTCAAACTATGCAGGAATAGATCCGGTGGTTTGTGCAATAACATCCTATGGCTCTTCCTGTCTTGTTCAGGATGTCCCCAAATCAGGCACCAGTTGCAGCTCAAGATGTTCGAGTTCCAGGCAAGATTCGGAGAGTACCAGGCCAGAATCGGAGACGGAGGACGTCCTGTGGGAGGATTTCTTGCACTGCGCCGAGTGCCGTTCGTCCTGCACCAGCGAGACTGACGCGGAGAATTCCCAGGTCAACAATTGTGTGAAGAAGGAATACAGAGACGACCCCTTTCATCCGGTGAGCAGAAGAATAAATGATGTAACAGAATCATATATAACAGAGTTGGAAGGGACCTTGGAGGTCTTCTAGTCCAACCCCCTGCTTAGCCAGGAAATCCTCACAACATTTCAGACAAAGGGTTGTCCGGAGTCTCCTCTTTTTTAAAATAGTATGTTTTGTTTTATCATAAAAAAATAAAATACAAAAAAAACAAAAACAGTGATTACCGTATTTTTCAGATTATAAGACGCACCTGGACTATAAGACGCTCCTAAATTTAGAAGAGGCAAATAAAGGTTTTTGGCTCCCTCGTGCTGCATTTTTAGCCCTTTTTGGAGACTTTTTTCAAGGCTTTTTTCAGCCCGTTTTTGAGGCTTTTTCGGTCTGTTTTGGATGCGTTTCCTGGGCCATTTTTGAGGCTTTTTTCCAGCTATTTTTGAGGCTTTGGGGGGCTGTTTTTTTTTAGAAAACGGCCCGAAAAAAGCCTAAAAAACAGGCTGGCAGGTGGTTGGGGCTTCAGCAATACTCGCTCTATAAGACACACAGACGTTTTCACTCCCTTTTGGAAGACAAAAAGGTGCCTCTTATAGTCCGAAAAATACGGTAAATACATTTAACATTGGACATGTAGGATCCACCCTGGCTGGGTGATGTGTGTGTATAATGTCATAATATATTACTATATAAGATATTATATAATATAATAATATATATAATATATTCTGATAGGAACAAAGAGGATTAGGGGACAGGAGGCTAAAACATATGAGGAACGGTTGCAGGAACTGGGTATGTCTAGTTTAATGAAAAGAAGGACCAGGGGAGACATGATAGGAATCTTCCAATATCTCAGGGGTTGCCCCAAAGAAGAGGGAGTCAAGCTATTCTCCAAAGCACTTGAGGGCAGGACAAGAAGCAATGGGTGGAAACTAATCAAGGAGAGAAGCAACTTAGAACTGAGGAGAAATTTCCTGACAGTGAGGACAATTAATCAGTGGAACAGCTTACCACCAGAAGTTGTGAATGCCCCAACACTGGAAGTTTTAAAGAAAAGACTGGATAACAGGTTGACTGCTTTTTGTGCCCCCACGTGCGCGTGCGCGCACACACACATACACACACATTCTAGGTTGCTTCTCTCCTTGATTAGTTTCCACCCATTGCTTCTTGTTCTGCCCTCAGGGGTTTTGGAGAATAGCTTGACCCCCTCTTCTTTGGGGCAACCCCTGAGATATTGGAAGGTTGTTATCATGTCTCCCCTGGTTCTTCTTTTCATTAAACTAGACATACCCAGTTCCTGCAACCGTTCTTCATATATTTTAGCCTCCAGTCCCCTAATCCTCTTTGTTGCTCTTCTCCGGAGTCTCCACATCTTTTTTAGATTTCTATTTATGTGGAGCTTGTCAAATCTGTCTTAAAGCCGTAATCTTTCTTCGTCCCTTCATCTGCTGTTGCTCATGTCGTTTTTGTTATTATTTGTTCCTATGCAGTGTTTCTCAACCTTGGCCACTTGAAGATGTCCGGACTTCAACTCCCAGAATTCCCCAGCCAGCGGATGCTGGCTGGGGAATTCTGGGAGTTGAAGTCCGGGCATCTTCAAGCTGCCAAGGTTGAGAAACACTGTTCCTATGGCTTTACAGAACCTTTTATGACCAGCTTTTTTAATTTATTCATTTATTTATTTGTTCGGCAGGGCCATTTGCCTTGGTTCCATAGCTCGAACCCCGGGCTGGAGAAAGTCAGTGCCATTGTGTGGGAAGGCAACGACTGCAAAAAGGCAGATATGTCCGTGCTCGAGATCAGCGGCATGATCATGAACAGAGTGAGTGTCTGTTTTTTTATTTTCCCCTAAGGTCTAAGATTTGCCCCAATGGAAGAATGATGCTTGAGATGCTCTTAAGAATTGAAGTCTAGAAGTTGTTGCTATTTCCTTACATTGTAAGAGCTGTTGGGATGTAACTCTTGCTAAGCTAAAACCTCTGGGGAGTTTCTCTCCAAAATGAAATGCATTTGTATTTGTATTTATTATACTTGTATGCTTTTACACTTTCTTTGAGCTGAACTCAGATTCCCTTTTTCGTGCATCACAAACCCCTTCCGGAACTGGATTCGTTAAAAAAGCGAAGCTGTTATCAACCTCTTTGTTTTTGCCTTTTTTTTTTAATCTTCAGGTGAACAGCTATGTCCCGGGAATCGGGTACCAGATTTTTGGCAACGTGGTCTCTTTAATCCTGGGACTGACGCCGTTCATCTTTAGACTTTCCCAAGAAAAAGACCTGGAACATTTAGCCACGCACACGGCTACCGAACTCTACGCGATCGCCTTCGGCTCAGATGGGAACATCATGGTGATATCCATGGTCATCGTCTGCTTCGTGGTGCGGGTTTCCCTGGTGTGCATCTTCTTCTTCCTCCTATGTGTGGCTGAGAGGACTTACAGGCAGGTAAGAAAACAATTGACGTACAGGTAATCCTCAATTTACAACGGCACGGAATAAAGAGACATATGGCCATTTTTCACACTTACGACCATGCCGGCCACCTAGTCTTCGGGTTTCCGGTGCTCCAGTGAGTGCAAAAACCAACTGACGTTCGCTTTTGCATGCGCCGGAAACACAACACGTGACTTTCCATGTGCTCTGGCCAGAGGTGATATTCAGCAGGTTCTGACCAGTTCTGGAGAATTTTAAGTAGTTCAGAGAACCGGTAAATACGCCCTCTGACTGGCCCCGCCTACATCTATTCTCTGCCTCCTGAGTTCCAGCTGATCATTAGGGAATGGGGATTTTGCAGTATCCTTTCCCTGGAGTAGAGAGGAAATGTGGATTTTGCAATATCCTTTCCCTGGAGTAGGGAGGGAATGTGGATTTTGCAGTATCCTTTCCCAAGAGTAGGGAGGGAATGGGGATTTTGCAATATCCTTTCCCTGGAGTAGGGAGGGAATGTGGATTTTGCAGTATCCTTCCCCTGGAGTGGGGAGGGAATGGGGATTTTGCAGTATCCTTTCCCAAGAGTAGGGAGGGAATGGGGATTTTGCAGTATCCTTCCCCTGGAGTAGGGAGGGAATGTGGATTTTGCAGTATCCTTTCCCTGGAGTAGAGAGGAAATGTGGATTTTGCAATATCCTTTCCCTGGAGTAGGGAGGGAATGTGGATTTTGCAGTATCCTTTCCCAAGAGTAGGGAGGGAATGGGGATTTTGCAGTATCCTTTCCCAAGAGTAGGGAGGGAATGGGGATTTTGCAGTATCCTTCCCCTGGAGTAGGGAGGGAATGGGGATTTTGCAGTATCCTTTCCCTGGAGTAGAGAGGGAATGGGGATTTTGCAGTATCCTTTCCCTGGAGTAGGGAAGGAATGGGGATTTTGCAGTATCCTTTCCCAGGAGTAGGGAGGGAATGGGGATTTTGCAGTATCCTTTCCCTGGAGTAGAGAGGGAATGGGGATTTTGCAGTATCCTTTCCCAGGAGTAGGGAGGGAATGGGGATTTTGCAGTATCCTTTCCCAAGAGTAGGGAGGGAATGGGGATTTTGCAGTATCCTTTCCCAAGAGTAGGGAGGGAATGGGGATTTTGCAGCATCCTTCCCCTGGAGTGAAGAGGGAATGGGGATTTTGCAGTATCCTTTCCCAAGAGTAGGGAAGGAATGGGGATTTTGCAGTATCCTTTCCCTCAAGTGGGGAGGGAATGTGGATTTTGCAGTATCCTTTCCCAGGAATAGGGAGGGAATGGGGATTTTGCAGTATCCTCTCCCTGGAGTAGGAAAGGAATGGGGATTTTGCAGTATCCTTTCCCTGCCACGCCCACCAAACCACGCCCACAGAATCGGTAGTAAAAAAAAATTAAATCCCACCCCTGTCTCCGGTGCATGCGCATGCATTCCAGTTTGGGTACTTGGTGCCGAAAAGGTTCACCATCACTGGTCTAGTTAATGAAAAGAAGGACCAGGGGAGACATGATAGCAGTGCTCCAATATCTCAGGGGCTGCCACAAAGAAGAGGGAGTCAAACTATTCTCCAAGGCACCTGAGGGCAGAACAAGAAGCAATGGGTGGAAACTAATCACGGAGAGAAGCCACCTAGAACTAAGGAGAAATTTCCTGACAGTGAGAACAATGAATCAGTGGAACAGCTTGCCACCAGAAGTTGTGAATGCTCCAACAGAACAACGAAGTTTTTAAGAAGAGATTGGACAACCATTTTTTGGGTGGACTCCAAGGTCCCTTCCAACTTCGTTGTTCTGTTCTTTGCAAAAAAAAAAAAATTATCAGTTTAAATATTGCTTACCTATGTCTGCAATCCATTCTTGTAAACCAGGCCTTGAGTTAACCCATTCATTATTTTTAGAATAAGTATTACCACAAGCAGATCCTTTGTGCACCTTTTGATGTCTTGGGAGATCCCTAATATTGGGGAATCTAATAAAGAAATAAGCCTCCTTAATACACAAGAACATCAGAGTTTGTTGCAGAAAAATCAAAGCACGCATAGATAACTGATTCAGCAGGATTCATTAATTTCTTTATATACGTAATAATAGATGAATAAATGTATGATACCAACAGAAGATTCTTCCAAGGTGGTACAAGTTAGAAGCAGAACACAAGCAGGAGAGAACAGTTTCATTCCGTGTTCAGAGCAGACAGAGGAGTTTAAACTAGTTTACGTCTCAGAGCAGCAAGCTCAGAGCTTACAGACTAGTTTCAGTTTCAATTCTCAGCTAAGCCACGCCCAGACTCCAAGCTTAAGTTTCTGTTTCCAAAAACAGCCCTCATTGGCTGACCCAGTTGCTATGCCTATTCATTGGCTGACCTATTCCAGTCTATGAATATTCATACTCGGACAAAGAAACAGTTGTGTAAATAATTATGGTTGTATTTAGCGTGTTCGTCCTGCCCCTGAAAGGAATTACAATGAAGAATTGTTATTTGCTTCATTTCAAACTCCTGTGTTTTACAGAGATTGCTTTTTGCAAAACTTTTTGGCCATTTAACATCCGCCAGGAGAGCTCGGAAGTCAGAGGTTCCACATTTCCGGCTAAAAAAAGTCCAGAATATTAAAATGTGGCTTTCCCTTCGCTCCTATCTAAAGGTTCGTGGTTATTTACTTATTTCAACTTCCGCCTAAATTAACGCCATAGAAGGCGCTATTGATGCAATTGAGGCTTAAACTTCCCCCCCCCGACCGTCCCTCCCCCCCCCCACACAATTCAGGTAGTTGTTACGTGATTTTTGTCCCATTTAATGACCTTGCTTGCCACGTTCTTATGTGAACTACTGCAGTTGTTAAATGAGCAAAGTGTTCAGATCTGGTATTCAGCCGGTTCGGACCGATTCAGGCGAAGTGGGGAGCTTCGATGATCAGCTGGCCCACCCACCCGCCTGTCCTTTATTTCCTGCTTTCTAGCTCATTTCAATCGCGGGACGCAGCGGACTCCCCCTTCCCCCCCCCATTCACCGTTGGTTTTTATTTTCAGAGGCGAGGCCCTCAACGTTCAGTGGATGTGATTGTTTCCTCTGCTTTCTTGCTGACGATTTCGGTGGTCTTTATCTGCTGTGCACAGGTAAGGAGCCTGATGGGGACTGAATTCCTTCGTGATGTTATGGCAATGTTTCTCAACCTTGGCGACTTTATTTATTTATTTATTTTTTAAATTTATTTTATTTTATCAATTTCATATATACATTCACAATTATATGATCTCATAACTGTTATTAATAATATGTATTTATAACAATTTTTCCTACTGTTGACAATATACTTGAAGATCCATCTTATCTTACAACGGTCCTACTTCTTCTTCCCTCCCTCCCTCTTTCCTTCCCTCGTTTCTTCTCTCCTACTCCCCCTCCTTCCCTCCCTCCTTCTCTCCTTCCCTCCTTTCTTTTCTCCTTCTCTCCTTCCTTTCCCCCTTCCTTTCCTCCTTCTTTCCCCCCTTCCTTCTCTCCTACATTCCCTCCTTCCTTCCCTCCTTCCTTCCCTCCTTTCTTCTCTCCTTCCTTCCCTCCTTCCTTCTCTCCTACATTCCCTCCTTCCTTCCCTCCTTCCTTCCCTCCTTTCTTCTCTCCTTCCTTTCCCCCTTCCTTCCTCCTTCCTTCCCCCCTTCCTTCTCTCCTACATTCCCTCCTTCCTTCCCTCCTTCCTTCCCTCCTTTCTTCTCTCCTTCCTTCCCTCCTTCCTTCCCTCCTTTCTTCTCTCCTTCCTTCCCCCCTTCCTTCTCTCCTACATTCCCTCCTTCCTTCCCTCCTTCCTTCCCTCCTTCCTTCTCTCCTTCCTTCCTCCTTCCTTCCCTCCCTCCTTCCCTCCCTCCTTCCTACCCCCCTTTCTTCTCTTTCTTCTCTCCTTCCTTCCTCCTCTCCTTTCCCTTCTCTCCTTCCCCTTCCTCCCCTATACCCTTCCCATTCCTCCCCTCTTTCCTACTCTTACATTCCCTCCCATTCTTCCTCTGAACCTTGGCGACTTTAAGTCCCGTGGACTTCAACTCCCAGAATTCCCCAGCCAGCTATGCTGGCTGGGGGATTCTGGGAGTTGAAGTCCACGGGACTTAAAAGTTGCCAAGGTTGAGAAACACTGTCTTATGGGCTCTCACCATTATTCTTAATGTCCCTTGGCTTTGAGCAAGCAAAGCAAGTAGTAATCAATAGAACGAGGGACATGGAGTTCCAAGAAGAACTAAATAGGTTGCCTCTCCACAGTAGGGACAGAATCAAACAGGGTGTGTAGGAATCGGCAAGATATCTAAATGACCTGATCTCCCCAAAACAAAGAATAGCTTTCTTCAGAGCCAGATTTAAACCTTCTTCCTTCAACACTCCTCCAGGGCAGGTATAAGAGAACACCTATAGCCGAACGCGTTTGTATACGTGGCAAAGGAGAAGTGGAAGATAATTTGCATGTTCCATTACACTGCGAGCTACGCAGAGCTTGTAGGTCTGCGCATATTCTCCCCTTATTAGAGAGATTGCCAGGGAGGGCAGACCATTTCTATCTAGGCTTCCTCCTCCGGGACACTAACCCGGATACCACGTATGCCGTGGCAAAGTTCTGTGCGGCTGCAATGTCCATAAGAAAAGAATTGGCGGGAAGGAAGGAGGGAAGGAGAGAAGAAAGGAGGGAAGGAAGGAGAGAAGGAGAGAAGAAAGGAGGGAAGGAAGGGAGGGAATGTAGGAGAGAAGGAAGGGGGGAAGGAAGGAGGAAAGGAAGGGGGAAAGGAAGGAGAGAAGGAGAGAAGAAAGGAGGAAGGAAGGAAGGAGGGAAGGAGAGAAGGAGGGAAGGGGGAAGGAGGGAAGGAAGGAGAGTAGGAGAGAAGAAACGAGGGAAGGAAAGAGGGAGGGAGGGAAGAAGAAGTAGGACCGTTGTAAGATAAGATGGATCTATGGGATGGTAAGAAAGCAATCTTCAAGTATATTGTCAACTGTAGGGAAAAAATTGTTATAAATACATATTATTAATAACAATTATGAGATCATATAATTGTGAATGTATATATGAAATTGATAAAATAAATTTTTTTTTTTACAAAAAATTGGCTACAGAAGTATAGCACCATCTTGTACCAATTATCTGGACATACCTCTAACAATCTCTGGACCATTATGTTATTAGCCACTTTTAATGTCAATACTTTTTAATTATATTTTAATGTTAGTATTTTTTAATATAGTGTAAAAAACTAATGTGTTATTGCTGGTCTTCGACCATAATAAAGATTTTACTTACTTACTTCATGTCGAAATGTCGCAGGTAAGCAGCCTAGATAAGTAATAGCCAAAGTAATAGCCAAAAGCTTGTCGATCAGAAAAGTCGGCAGTTCGGCGGGTTCAAATCCCTAGTGCCGCGTAACGGAGTGCATTCCCGTTACTTGTCCCAGCTTCTGTCAACCTAGCAGTTCAAAATGCAAGTAGAAAAGAGGGACCATCTTTGGTGGGAAGGGAACAGCGTTCCGTGCGCCTTTGGTGTTTAGTCATGCCGGCCACATGACCACGGAGACGTCTTCGGAAAGCGCTGGCTCTTCGGCTTTGAAACGGAGATGAGCACTGCCCCCTGGAGTCGGGAATGACTAGCACAGATGTGCGAGGGGGGAACCTTTACCTTGGAAGAAGTTGGAATCCCTTTACTTCTGCCTGTCTACTCAGAAATAAATCACATTACAATTAAAGCCGAGGTGGCGCAGTGGTTAGGGTGCAGTGCTGCAGGCCACTTTAGCTGACTGTGATCTGCAGTTCAGCGGTTCAAATCTCACCGGCTCAAGGTCGACTCAGCCTTCCATCCTTCCGAGGTGGGTGAAATGAGGACCCGGACTGTGGGGGCAAGGTGCTGACTCAATTTGCAAAAAAATTTGTAAACCGCTTAGAGAGGGCTGAAAGCCCTATGAAGTGGTATATAAGTCTAATAAATAAATAAATAAATAAATAAATAAATAAATAAATAAATAAACGGCTTGATCCTCAGGAAAGTGAGGATTTCACATTATTGCAAGAGGAGTCGTTTATTCGTGAATTTTATTCAGTGAAAGATAACTACGGCGCCAATAGAGAATTAACCCCTCTTTTTTTTCTTCTTCTTTACCTCAGCTGCTTCACGTCCATGCGGTCTTCCTTGACTGCCATTATAATTGGGAACTGGTCATATGGTGCATTTCATTAACCCTTTTCCTTTTGAGATTTGTGACACTCGGATCCGAAACTAGCAAGAAATACAGCAATACGTCCATATTGCTTACTGAACAGGTGAGAACTTTCCCCCCGGGGTAGTCGGGGGGGAAAAAAATCCCCTCAAGACTTTTAAGTGTACACTCATCGGTATACCGCTAAAATGAAATAGGAAACTGAGAACACTGTATATCTACGGAAATTCATAGTCATTCAGGTCCTGGCTGGCCCAGAGGTGTTTTTTTTCAAGAGGCAACTTTCTTTGTTTTTCCTTGAAGACATTTCGCTTTTCATCCAAGAAGCTTCTTCAGTTCTGATTCCTGACAGAACTTCTGACAGAACTGAGGAAATTTCTTGAATGGGAAGTGAAGCGTCTTCAAGGAAAAACAGAGGAAGCACCTTTGGGAGCAAGTAACTGTAATTTGATGCTCTGTCCTTGAAATTATTCTCGTTGGAATAGCAGTATCTTATAAGGGAGGCAATGGCTCAGTGGCTAGGACGCTGAGCTTGTTGATCAGAAAGGTCGGCAGTTCGGCGGCTCGAATCCCTAGCGCCGCGTAACGGAGTGAGCTCCCGTGACTCGTCCCAGCTTCTGCCAACCTAGCAGTTCGAAAGCACGTACAAAATGCAAGTAAGAAAAATAAGAACCACCTTTGGTGGGAAGGTAACAGTGTTCCGTGCGCTTTCGGCATTGAGTCATGCCGGCCACATGACCACAGAGACGTCTTCGGACAGCGCTGGCTCTTCGGCTTTGAAACGGAGATGAGCACCGCCCCCTAGAGCCGGGAACGACTAGCACGCATGTGTGAGGGAATCTTTACCTTTTAAAGTACCAAAGGAAAGACTTTATTAAAACCTTTATTAAGCACGTTACCTCATTGTCTTTTGTTTAATCGTTTTACAGTTCTTCGTGAAATAATAATTGACAGGCCTGCCTGAGTTAATTTAATTTGGCTCGTCAATTATACATTTCCCCGAGACTCTTGGGCTGAAGTTGCCCGGCTTATGAGTTGTTTATATAAATAAACATTTTAAAAAAAAGATAATGAAAGATAAACACTATGTTTGGAATAAAATACAGCTCCTTGAGGTGATTGTTTGTTTTAACCTGTTTCTCTCTCCCCCCCACCCACCCCGGATTAATAAACTTGTACTTGAAAATGGAAAAGAAGCCGAACAAGAAAGAAGAACTGACATTGGTCAATAACGTCTTAAAACTCGCTACGAAGTTATTGAAGGTGAGAATTTCAAAAACGGAAACGGTTTTGGTACCGGTAAATAGACCGATCGCTCTCAGAGAAGGTCTCTTTTGAGATTGTCATCTCATTCCCCTTTGCTTTCCGCCTGTTCTCGGATTTAAACAATTAAAAAGAAAAATTAAATCCTGCCATTTCTGTTGCAGAAGAGTGCCAAAAGGGTCAGGAGTGGATTTAAAAATTTATTTTATTAATAAAAATTGCAGCAAAGGGGTCCCCTGCCTTGTTGCTGGGTGGGCGTGGGACAGGGGTGGGTTGCTTGCCAGCGTTACTGCTGGCTCGTCACGCAAAAACTTTTGCTCCCCATGTGCGCGCGCTTGCAGCTAAAAAAGGCCTGCACATGCGCACAATGTTCGAAAAGGGTGGGAAAAAACATTACATTTCTGCAATGAAAATTGTTCTGTGCATGCGCAGAAACGAAAATCAAGATGCCACTGTCGCCAATAGAACCAGTTTTTGGGCGTGGCAGGCTGAATTATTAACCTACTCGGCCGAACCCGGTAGGAACCCACCTCTAGTGTAGGCGTGGCCATGGTGGGCGTGGCCACGTCAGCCTCTGCACTACAGGCGGAAGTGGGGGGTGTTTTTCACCCTCTCCAGGCTCCGGAGGTTTTTCTTGGCTTTCAGCCACCGAGATTCTGGTCTTGTTATTAAAGGACATTCCCATTAAGCGTGTCTCGGCTTTCCTTACTGGATGGAGGAGGGGGGTCAGAACAGGTACCTTAGCAATAAATTAAAATTCATAACCATCAGTGGAAAAAGAGTAGTTCTCGGCTTACGTCATTTTTGTGGCTAAGCAAGAGTTGTTAAGTGAATTCATTTTACCGCCTTTCTTGCCACAGTTGTTAAGTGAATCTCTGCAGTTCTTAAATTAGCAATACGGTTGTTTGGTGAGAATTTGGCTTCTGCATCAACTCTGCTTGGCAGAAGGTCGCGAAAAGTGACTACAGCCGTTCATAAATAGGATCCAGTTGCCCAGTGGCTAAGATTTTGATCAGGTGACCGTGGGAGTGCTGCCCACCGTCATATGTGTGGAAAACGGTCATAAGTCCCTTTTTGGAATGCCGTTGCAGCTTCCAGTGGTCACGAAAGGAATGATTGCAACTGGGGGAACTAACTGCATTTCTTCCAATTAGACCGTTTATATTTCTTCCATTTATATGAGGTAAATTATATTTCTTCTTCCCAGGAATTGGATAATCCTTTCAGATTATATGGACTAACAATGAATCCTCTCCTTTACAACATAACACAAGTAGTTATCCTATCCGCCGTTTCGGGGGTAATCAGCGACTTGCTTGGATTTAACCTAAAGGTAACTTTCTCAATTACGCCCTTAATTTATTTTTTTTAATTTGTGGAGGTCTTTTAGATAACCATGATTTCATGCTATGAAGTAACCGTTGCATCATGTTATGAAATTTCTTTTAATTCCAGTCTTAAAATATTGATAATGAACGTCTGAACACACAGAATGGTAGCCCTGGCATAATTTTTATATTTTTGTTTTGTCAATTTCGTTGCTTCCTGCCTCATTTTAAGGCTACCCTTACAGTCATAAAAAGGAAATGAAAGGCAGTAGTAAAATACTAGAACTCATAAAAATAAGCAATGAAAAAAAGGAACACGAGAATGAAATTGGACCGGCTCAGACTTGAGTAAGCTTTGACTAAACACGCGATTGGCAATTTATTGCAACTTTATTTGCAATAAAAAGAGCTTTAAGTGGAAGCCACTATTTGCATCCTTCGAAGCCGTTAGATAATAATTGATGGACGTAAGCGATGGAACAACTTTTCAGTGGAAAGAGTTTGTGACAGATTTTTGTCGTTTCTATTTTTCAAACACGGCTCTGAAAGACGGCCAAGTACTTTCCTGACATAATTGCAGGCGTAGATTTTTCTATTGAGATCCTCCCCCCCCAACCAACCAAACTCGCATTTGATAGAAGAGAATATTTGCTGTTGAATTGTGAGGTCCTTTTGGTGTTTCCTTAATGAATTTCTTGCCGATGGTTCATTCCCCGATTAGGAAAAACATCATCCCTAGTAGAAGAGAGAGGGGTTTGTGCAGAGGAGGAGGAGAAAGAGGGAAAGAGGAGGAGGAGAGAAAAAAGAAAGGAAGGGAGAAGGAGAAAGAGGAGGAGGAGAGAAAAAGGAGGGGGGAGAATGGAGGAGAAAGAGGAGGAGAGAGAAAGGAGGAGGGAGGCAGAGGAGAAAGAAAAAGGGAGGAGAATGGAGAAAGAGGAAGAGAAGGAAAGAGGAAGAGGAGGAGGACTGTGGGGTCTTTAATGCTCTCTGAGCTTGGTGGTTTTCTTGCAGACGTTTCATTACCCAATTAGGTAACATCATCAGTGGTAGAAGGGAGGGAGATTTGCAGAGAGGAGGAGGAGGAGAAGAGGAAGAGGAGGAGAGAGGGTCCCTTATTGCTCTCTGAGCCTGATGGTTTTCTTGCAGGCGTTTCCTTACCCAATTACGGAACATCATTGGTGCAGGGCTGAGGTTACCTCGCTGGGAATGAAACATCTACCAGTGCTGACAGAGCAAGTCACTAGTGTAATAGGAGAGCAAACACTCCTCCCTTACTAACATTGATGAGGTTACATAGTTTGGTAATGAAACGTCTGCAAGAAAACCACCAAGCTCAGAGAGCACCAAGGACCCCACAGTTCTCCTCCTTCTCCTCCTCCTCCTCCTCCTCCTCCTCCTCTCCTCCTCCTCCTCCTCCTCCTCCTCCTCCTCCTCCTCCTCCTCCTCCTCCTCCTCCCTTCTTCCTCCTCCTCCCTTCTAGCACTGATGATGTTACATAGTTGGGTAATGAAACGTCTGCAAGAAAACCACCCAGCTCAGAGCGCACCGAGACCCCCCCCCCAGTTAAGTTTCTATCATCTTGTCACACACTCCCACCTCTGACGCCAGAGGAGGACAAGCCCAAGATAAACAATGGAATGATGACGATCCATCTTTGGCTTACCACCGTTTTTTATTTCAGCTTTGGAAGATCAAATCCTGACCCTCTTCCAAGGCGGGATGCCGACGTTGCGGTGAAGAAGACAACTAAGAAAACCGAACTGCCTCCACGCAGCCCTGCCGCGCTCGATTCGCAATCTCTTTACGGACATCCGTTTACGGAGGAGAGAGAGAGGAAAAAAATAATACAAAACCCCAAAGTGTTTACAACTGACAAGACTAGTGCAATCCGAATATTTATTTTTACCTTTTCGATTTTTTTTTCTTTTCTTTTAGGAAACTTTTGTTTTAGCTGACAGCGTGTTTGGTCACGGGCTTTTGGTTACCGAAAGGGTCAATATATATATATATATATCAAATCGGCTTTGCGGATTTGTGAAAGAACGAAGGACCTTTTAAAGCTATAAAGCCGTTCTCGTTACAGCAAATTACGCCCGGAAGTCACTTTATCGGAGAAAGTATTACCACGTATTTAGTACGTTTTTTTTATCCACTGCCCTCGAGATGCGGGGCGTCGGCACACCAGCATATTGTCCCTTACAGTAGAAAATTACGCTGACTGTTAACGACGGCGCATTATGCCAGAGGAAGCATCAGTGCAAAATCCAGCAGCTTCTCTTAACTCAAGGGATTCCAGGACCCAGGTGGGAACTGTGGTTTAAACGTGACCGGATTTCAACAAGGTGTGTTCCCGAGCAAGTCAACGAGTGCTCTTCCACGATGGATTTTTTTTTTCGTTTTTTTTTTTTTTTAGCTGAGCAATAATTGTAAACTGTTACTTCACTGTAAGATATTTTGATAAAAAATTAGCTGTAGTATTTATTTGAAGACGTGGAAGCTGTTTGCCCAGCTCTCTGCCGCTCAGTATGCGCACTTTTGTGATTATTTTAATAACGATCTTGATATATATAAAGTATATCACCGAAGTGAGTACACGCCCCTCACATTTTGTAAATATTTGAGTATACCTTTTCATGTGATAACACTGAAGAAACAACACTTGGCTACAATATAAACTAGTGAGTACACAGCTTGTATAACAGTGTAAATGTGCTGTCCCTTCGAAATAACGCTAGTGTCGATGTTTTGTGGCGCCACCATTATTTTCCAGCACTGCCTCAACCCTCTTGGTTAAGGTTGTTAAAATATTGACACTTTGGGCCCCATTTGGACAATTATCACTTAGGGGTGTACTCAATTTTTGTTACCAGCAGTTTAGACATTAATGGGTGTGTGCTGCGTTATTTTGAGAGGACAACACATTTACACCAAAGGTGGGTTCCGGAACCTGCCGCAACTGGTATGCTGCAATGGGGACGGGCGTCCACCACGTGCACGCGTGCTGCGCACCTGTGCGCACCCACCACCCGTGAAGCTCCAGCTGCTCAGCGGAGCATCGCGCAGGCTCCGTACACTGCCTGCCATGCGCAAATGGCCCGGTTGGGTCAAATACAGCTCAGGAACGCGGGCGGGTGGGTGGGCCTCTGCAGCCGGTGCCTGCTGCTCTCAGCAGGCACCAGTACACCTGTACTGGGATGTACCTCCTGCAACCCACCACTGATTTACACTGTTATACACGCTGTATACACACTACTGTACATTGTAGCCAAGTGTCTGTGAAGTTTCCAAAAGATGATCTAATTAATTTACGAGCCTCGAGACAAAGTTCAAAAGAAATCCATCCATTTATTAGGATCAACATTTTGCATGTTCTTCTGCGGAGCCGAAACTGATTTCCGCTTTATGGCACCTCAGCTTTACCCCTGTATCCCCTCCCTTCTGTCTGTGTCATAAATCACATCCACCAACAAGGTGCTGCGGCAGGCTATGAACGTGCGCACTGTTACAAGTTGACAGTGTCATTTCTTCAGTGTTGTCACACGAAAAGATACACTTAAATATTTACAAAATGTGAGGGTGTATATTATGGTGCACTATAGGGTGATAATCTTGCCGTTGCGATTGGGCATAAAAACGGAAGTGTGTGCTCGACCCAAACATTCTCTTTTTCCGCACAGTACACTATAATATATGTGACTATACCACACAGAGGCTTTAAACTGAACTCTTCAACAAGGTGTATATTATAAATTATAAAATGAAATACCGGTTTTCCCACCCTGTTCCTAATCCTTCCCAGCATACCGTATTTTTCAGAGTATAAGACGCGCTGGAGTATAAGACGCACCAAGATTTTAAAGAGGCAAATTAAAAAAGTTTTGCACTCTGCAGACCTCCTAAAAACGACCCGTATTTTTTTTTTAAAGGGCATGAATAGCATTTAGGATACTTGTAGAGTGCTCCTGGGGGGGGTGGGGCGGGGGGCAAAAACGAGCAAACAATGGCCTGTTTTTTGCTCATTTCTGCCCTCCTCAAGCCCCCAGGAGCACTCTGAAAGCCTCCTAAAAACTATGCACGGCTATTTTTGGTGAAGGGGGCGGGGTTTCTGGAGGCGAAAAAATGCTGTATCCAATGTATCAGGCGCACCAGATTTTCAGCCTCCTTTGAGGGAAAAAGGTGCGTCTTATTCTCCGAAAAGTACGGTATTTTGGAGTGAGCGTATTTAAAAATCAAACTGAGAATTTAAATACTGAAAGCACAGGCAGGTGGGGGAATGTCTTCCTTGTTTTCAAACACATGACAGACGAAATTTATTTCCGGTGAAAGGAAGAGCCATTATATTGGATTTCCTAAACTCTGTTTATAAGCCAATTGCGGATTATTTCAGGAACTGTGTTTCCTGATGTACGCACACTAGTGGTGGGATCCTGCCAGTTTAACAACCGGTTCGGTGATCATGTGTTTTGCGCCCTTACGCGTGCGTCCATGCCCTTGCCTGACATGCGCTGTTCGAAGTTTTACTAAAACTTACCTTCCACGTTACTTCTTGTGGAGTAAGGAGTAACACAGCTGAGCTGCGGCAATCCTCTTTGCCGTGCTAATCAGCTGAGAGGATATAGGTAAGCAAAGCACAAGGGCCGGCGGTCGAACCTGTCGGGGCGTACCCGTTCGCTCTCATCTGATCGCCGGAGCTACCAGTTCACCTGAATCCCACCGTGACCACACCCCCAAAATTCTTGAGTTTCCTGAAAGAAAAATAATAATCCAAAATTCCCAATTTGCCTCTTTGCTCTGGAGGAAGTTACAATACGCTGAACTTCCCAACGTATTTTTGGAGTGAGTTATGTTTAAAGATCAGTCGGTCGGACTGCGATTTAAAAGTTGTGACCTGAAAAGACAAAGAGATTCTCTTCCTTGTCCCAAAGGTGCTTTTTTCCCCAAGAGGCAAACTGGACTTTCTGGTTTTTCTTTTGAAGACGTTTCGCTGCTCATCCCAGAAGCTTCTTCAGCTCTAACTGAATGGTGGGGGAATGGAAGGATTTATATTCCTTGGAGAAGCTGGTCATTTGCATCCTTTTAGAGAGTCGTTGAGGCCACCTGAAGGTTTAGCTGTGTCCTCAGGGACACCTGAGTGGAGAAGCTGGTCATTTGCATCCTTTTAGAGAGTCGTTGAGGCCACCTGAAGGCTTAGCTGTGTCCTCAGGGTCACCTGAGTGGAGAAGCTGGTCATTTGCATCCTTTTAGAGAGTCGTTGAGGCCACCTGAAGGCTTAGCTGTGTCCTCAGGTCGCCTGAGTGGTGCTAAATCTCTAGATAAACCTCCAAGCGGCCTCAACGACCCTCTAAAAGGATGCAAATGACCAGCTGTCTGCAAGGAGTATAAATCCTTCCATTCCCCCACCATCCAGTTAGAGCTGAAGAAGCTTCTTGAGATGAGAAGCGAAATGTCTTTAAAGAATAAAAAAACTCTATTTGTCTTTTTGGGGAAATAAAAGCATCTTAGGATACCATGACCTGGATGACTGAGAATCTCCATAGACATATACTCTTCCTTGTTTTTCTTTTCTTTTTTTAAACCTGAGCATAAAATGACGGGCTCAGTTTATTTCTGGCTCAAGGTAAGAGCCATTTAACGGGGTTTCTGTCATTTTCTAAAGCTATGTATAGGTTTATACGTGCAGACAGTAATAGTCAGTTTTGGCTTTAGTGGTAATAATAGTAACTAGTGGTTAGTTATGCAGTGAAGAAGGGTGATGCCTACAATTGAGTTACTTTGATATGATGTGCACAGCTGTGGCCTAGTGGGGAGCAGAGAAAATGCTATTTGTTCGTACGCAGAGCAGAGGTGGGATCCGACTGGTTCGAACCGGTTCAGCTGAACCGGTAGTAACTTGGCGGCCTCTGGAACCGGCAGCAACCCAGGCCTGCCACACCCCCGAACCAATTCTCTCGGTGGCGCCATCTTGTTTCTGTTTTCTGCGCATGCACAGAGCAATTTTTGTTGCACTGGGCGCGTGGCGCATCCTGAGTGAACCAGCAGAAGCGGCAGCCGGAACCCACTCTTGACGCAGAGACCTCTGGATTTCTGTTGTTTAGTTGAGCGGTCAACACAGGAACGCACAATAGTCGCTTATGACAAGTTGCCACTCCGTTAGGTGAGATCAAAAGTGGTGAATATGTGTTGGAGGGCAGCCTGGTGAAATTTCCCTAAAAGTCCATCCTAGTCGGAAAGCTATACCAAATTTGAATCAATAAAAAGTTAAAATTATAGGGTCGATCAGGGGTGTCACACACCATTTCATTGAGGGCCGCATCAGGGGTTGTGTTTGACCTCGGGGGGGGGGGCGGGAGTGGGAGTGGCCAGGGTGGGTGTGGCCAGCTTGTGGCGGCCCAAGTGATCTGCCAGAGAAAACGGGTTTCCAGTCTCCGTTTTCGGCTGGGAAGGCCTCCTGCCAGCGAGAATGGAGCTCAGGAGGGCCTTCCCCGAGCTCCGTTTTCATCTTGAAGACAGTTGCAGGAGGCCATCCCAGCCGAAAACGGAGACTGGGAGCCCATTTTCGCTGGCAGAGCACTTGGGCTGGTCCTCCCCTGTTTCCAGGACGGCCCCCACGGACCAGATTTAGGCGGCCCGCGGTGCAAATCCAGCCCCGGGGCCTTGAGTTTGATACCCCTGGGTTAAACGAATTGTTATTTGGAGGAAAAGGATCTGTTGGTTTTTGGTTTTTTTAAAAGAAATCTGCCGAGAACAAAGTCTTTGTGAAAGTTGGCTTACATTATCAAATTGCAATCAAGCGGGGGAAAAGATCCCGTCGTATTAGGTTGAGTAGCTCTGGTAGATCCTGCATTTCTCAGCTGATCCCGTGAGTTTTGAGTTTTGAAAACGTATTGTTAAAAGTAAGTAAGAGAAAATAATGGAGCTGAGCAGAAAGAATATGTAGACAGTCGCTTCCTCTGCAGAATTATTACAACTGATCTTGTGTGTGGTATAAGATATTTTTATATATAAAGTAACGCAGGCATTTTGTATTTTATTTGTCGCTGTACTAATGACCAAAGTATCTTCTGTTGTATTATTTGTTTGTTCACCCTTTTCCCCCCACTCAAAAGAATGTGTTACTAGAGCTTTAACAACATGCAATGTGTAATTTATCACGTTAAATTTTGACACACAGGTGACCCGTTCTTCTTCATTTGTGCTGTCCGACGTTCAGGTTATGTTTAGGATAATAAGTCTGTTTTATATATTATTTTTTGTTCCGAAATACGGTACAGACCTACGTAAGAAGCTAAATTTTACAAAGAATATATTTTAAGACGAAAACAAACGAACAAAAGAACAGTATGAATTGGAGGAGGAGTTTTGCGTAGCGATCAGAAATCATATTCCATTCTGCCTTACCATTCTTTTAAATAAAAAAGAAGAAGAAGAAGGAAAGAAAAGAAGAGATGTTTTCATAAAGAAGCATTCTGGATTTTTGTTTCGTTTTTCAGTCTCAAAATACGGAGGGCGTCCTCATTTGAAGGCAGCGTTTTTGAGTTTTGATGGTGAACGTACCATAACTTTGCAATTTAGTGGTTTGCTGGTTTGGTGCACTATTTCTGGTTAGCATTAGCAGACTTAAGCATGGGAACGAGCAGAGAGGAAATGTGAACCTCACAGAAACGACAGGTTTAAATTGTGCCATCGGTGTATCAAACCTGCCCTTGAGAAGCTATCTTAAATATCCCTTTATTTGACAGAGACGGCGGTTAAGGAGAATGTGGCAAATGTTGTTTAATTGTTGTTGGCTAATGTTTGTAACCGGCAACGTGCTGAAGCTTGGAATAAAATATGTGGCTAATGGTACAATGTTGAGTTATTCCTTTGTGGGTTGTTTTGAGGTGTTGGGGTTTTTTTGCTACCAAAGTTTTCCTGTCGGGCACCAACAGATCAGATCCGCACATGAAGGTCTGATTAAAGCGATTTATTGCTGAACAGCCTCTGGACAGGATTCTTCTAGAACTAGAAAAGGATTAGAACCACAATGGCGAGCCTATTGCATGCTTGCCACAGTTGGCGCGCAGAGCCATTTCTAAGGGCACACGATGGCGGCGTCCTGCCATCTCCAGCGTGCATGGGTGTGCTGGCAAGCTGACTTTCGGCCGTTTTTTACTCTCCGGAGGCTACAGGGAAGCCTCCGGGGGGCGAAAAACGGTCCAATGGGCAATTCCAGAAGTCTGTTCCCAAACCGTTTGCGTGTTCGGCTGTTTTACGCCCTCCCCAGGCTTCAGGAGGCTTGGGTAGGGTGAAAAATGGTCCAACACACAAACTGGAAGTCCGGAGGCTTCAGTGAGGCCTGCACATATGCGTGTGGGGGGCGGGTTGTGTGTGCATGCGCGGGGTGTGTGTGTTTCTGCACGCATGCATAGGGGGGAGGGCATTGCAGGTGTAGGCACCTGCGCTTCTTGCGGCCCTTCAGATTCTCTACAGCAGGGGTGTCAAACTCGCATCGTCACGGTGGCGTCACATGACATATGGTGACTTCCCCCCCCCTTTGCTAAAATGCGAGTTCGACACCCCTGGCCCGCACGAGTTTGACACCTCTGCTCTACAGCTACATTACATGGAACTCTGCGTTTTGAGCATTTCATTCCTGATGCCATTCCCTTTCTTGGTGTCAAACTCAAGGCCCGGGGGCTGGATCCGGCCCGCAGGATGCTTAGGTCTGGCCCGGGGGAGCCACCCTGGAAATAGCAAAGGACTGGCCTGTGTTGCCTCTGCCAGTGAAAATGAGCCCGGGATGGCCGCCCACAGCCCTCCTGACCTCCGTTTTCGCTGGCAGAGTGTCACAGGAGGCCATCGCAGCCGAAAACGGAGCCCGGGAGCCTATTTTTGCTGGCAGAGTATTCGGGCCACCATAGGCACCCCCAACACAAGTGACATTGAGCTGGCCATGCCCCCCCCCCCCCCCCCGAGGTCAAACACAACCCTGATGCAGCCCTTAATGAAATAGAGTTTGACACCCCTGATCGAGGAAACGTCTGGGTTCTCATATATCTAATGGGACAATAGAGATGGGATGTTGTATTATGGGTACACCCAAAATGTTAATTGACACAGTCTATGCACTCCTGGCAGGAAGTGTGTGTGTGTGTGTGTGTGTGTGTGTTTGTGTATGTGTGCAATTTAATTTAGAAGAGACCCACTCTGCACAATTTCAACTAATTCCACCTGTCACTTATTCTAGGTAATACATTCAATTTGTCAATTTTAATAGATTTGTATGCCGCCCAATCCCGAAGGACTCCGGGCTGCTTACATAAAAGCAGTTTAAAATTATTAAAAAAGATTAAAACACAAGACAGAACGACTTCAAAACAAAACAAAACAAAAGCCTATTCAGTGTGTTTACTTTTTCCCCCCCTTAAGGAAAAGTTCTGATGAAGAAAAAAAAAAAACAACCCAGCACTAAAATTAGCCGGGTTCTGAATTGCCACAGTGTGCATCACTCAGTAATAGTGACTAGATTGTCAATTTGTTGATTTCCTGCTTGCATAATTTACAGGGGAGAAACCTTGTTCCTCCGGTGTAATTTTGGCAATTTCATACACAGGTATGATGTACCTGGTGGTGTGGCCCACGAGTGGAGCTGGTAGCGGGTTCAGACAGTGAGGAGGTTGGTGAGGAAGATGGGCCAGTCCTGGAGTCTGGGGAAGGCTCGGACGAGGCCTCTGTGTTGGGGCCAGGACCGTATGACAGTTATCAGCTGCCTTCAGAGTAAGACGTCAGTGAGGCAGACAAACAGCTGGAGCCTGTTCCCAGTGTGCGCACGCGCAGAGCTGCCAGGAGAAGGCAACAGCTAAAGAACGGGGATCGACTTTGGAGTAAGGCCACAGGTGGACGGTGAATGGCCCCTCCCAGAGGAAATAAAAGGGGAGCGAAAGGGGAGTGAAGTTTGCAGGAGACCATTAGTTCACTTAATTGGCTTGTGACTCTCCGAGACTCTTTGTCAAGTTCTGCAGATTTCGGCCTGGCAGCTCTCCAAGCCAGATAAGGTCTGTGACTATAAATCCTCCCTTGAAAGACTTAGGTGGATGTGAAAGCAGAATTCACAGTCAATTAATAAAAGGGTTTTTTTGTCGGGACAAGGAGTTTTCTTCATGCTCTTGGGAAGCCTAAGTGATAACACCTATCCTGTAATCTTCTGGTGGGGGCGTTCCTATCAGGTGCGATCAGAACTAGACTGATTTCATTGAATTCAATTCATTATTGCTACCTATACATACGAAACTCTTCAACTAACTGTCCAAGCTAAATTGGCGCTCGGTAAGGGTCAACAGAATTCACGGGAGACTGAACCTTGTGGCTACGCAGCGATTCCAAATGGATGACACGTTTGACTCCGCCTTCCAGCTGAGCCTGCTTCTCTATATAGTTCCTGAGCCCAATCCCTTTCCATTCATGAAGGAGAAAAATTTCTGGGTTGAAGTGGAATGTAGCACTATGGATAGCTGGAGTGGGACGTACAGAATTCATTCATTATCAGCCAGGTCCCTAAGGGATGATCTAGAGCTGTGACGGTGCGGAAAACTGGAAGAGCTGGTCTTCCATTTTCCAGTGTGATCATGCGTGCCGGTCAGCTGATCATCATGCGTGCATGCAAAAGTTTATTTTCCGGCACGCGCATGCCCCCTGGGTAGCTCCTCTTCAGGGTTACGGCCCCAACGAGCATACCCGCGCAATCCCTTTTGGGTACCCGGTGCTGAAAATGTTCACCAACCCTGATCCAGAGAGTAATCTCTCAGCTAATTTTGTTTATTTGCTCAGACCGTTAAAAAAGGAAGCAGAACTATTAGGAAGCGTGCAGCGTGCTTGATGTTCACTTTCTAATTAAAAAATGAGATTCGAGGGGCTGTCAAGGAAGAGGACCACATTTTCCTACCTGTTAAATTGCTTCTTTGGACACAATCCCTAAATTCTACTTTTAAGACTATGCGGTTGGGTGTCCGGTAATCATAAATCTAATTCTGGAAAGAGCTCCTTTTGAAAAGAAACAAAGCAAAGTGCAGAGTAGCTCAGCTCTGTGTCAGGACTTACACAACCTACCGCCACGATGTGGCCCCAAATTTCTGTTGCTAAGCGAGACAGTTGTTAAACGGGTTTTTACGACCCCTCTTGCCCACCGTTGTTAAGTGAATCACTGCAGTTGTTAATAACAGGCTGTTATGTGAATCTGAGGGACGCGGTGGCTTGGTGGCTAAGACGCTGAGCTTGTCGATCAGAAAGGTCGGCAGTTCGGCGGTTCGAATCCCTAGCGCCGCGTAACGGAGTGAGCTCCCGTGACTTTTCCCCAACTTCTGCCAACCTAGCAGTTCGAAAGCGCGTCAAAAAGGCAAGTAGAAAAATAGGAATTATCTTTGGTGGGAAGGGAACAGCGTTCTATGTGCCTTTGGCATTGAGTCATGCCAGCCACATGACCACGGAGATGTCTTCGGACAGCGCTGGCTCTTTGGCTTTGAAACGGAGGTGAGCACCGCCCCCTAGAGTCAAGAATGACTAGCACGCATGTGCGAGGGGAACCTCTACCTTTATGTGAATCTGAGTTCCCTATTGACTTTGTCAGATGGTGACAAAAGATGATGATATGACCGCTCTCCCCCCCCCCCCCCCCCCTGGACACTGTACTGCTGTCATATATGAACCCGTTGCGAAGCATCTGAATTTGGAACACGTAGTAGCATGAAGATGCGGCAATGGCCATGTTATTCTGTTCTGAAATATCACTTCTGATCTCTTGATGCTTCCCTTCGAAGTGCCACAAGGTGTCTCTGTGTCCCACCCAAAAGCTTATCTACAGCTAGTGAAGCTTATCAAGAAAATTCAGACTTTTGGCATCAACGTTGTCAAGATGCTGTAACGTTGACCCCCGTGAAGAAATCCCAGTTCACTACTGAAACATTTTGTGATTAATGTCACACGCTCCCAATTGAGGAGACTAAGATAAGGGGCAAACCATACCGAGGAATGATTGAGGAAGCTGGGTATAGAGTAGAATAGAAAAGCAGAGTTGGAAGGGACTTTGGAGGTCTTCTAGTCCAACCCCCTGATTAGGCAGGAAACCCTCCACCACTTCAGACAAATGGATATCCAGCATCTTCCTAAAGACGTCCCGTGTTGGAGCATTCACAACTTCTGGAGGCAACTTCTGTTCCACTGATTAATTGTTCTAACTGTCAGGAAATTTCTCCTCAATTCTAAGTTGCTTCTCTCCTTGATTAGTTTCCACCCATTGCTTCTTGTTCTGTCTTCAGGTGCTTAGAGTAGAAGAGGAATAGAATAGAATAGAAGAGTAGAGTAGAGTAGAATAGAAGATAGAATATAAGAGTACAGAAGAATAGAATAGAATAGAATAGAATAGAAGAGTAGAGTAGAATAGAAGATAGAATATAAGAGTAGAGAAGAATAGAATAGAATAGAATAACAGAGTTGGAAGGGACCTTGGAGGTCTTCTAGTCCAACCCCTTGCCTAGGCAGAAAACCCTATACCATTTCAGAGAAATGTCTCTCCAACATCTTAAAAACTTTCAGTGTTGGGGCATTCACAACTTCTGGAGGTAACTTCTGTTCCACTGATTAATTGTTCTAACTGTCAGGAAATTCCTCCTCAGTTCTAAGTAGCTTCTCTCCTTGATTAGTTTCCACCCATTGCTTCTTGTTCTGCCCTCAGGTGCCTTGGAGAATAGTTTGACTCTCTCTTCTTGGGGAGCAACCCCTGAGATATTGGAAGACTGCTGTCATGTCTCCCCTAGTCCTTCTTTTCATTCAACTAGACATACCCAGTTTTGGCCCTAAAAATGGCTGAAAAGCCACCTGAAAACGGCCAAAAAATTACCTATTTTCAGGGCGTTTTCCAGGCTGTTTCCAGGCCGGTTTTTGAGCCAGTTTCAGACTGTTTTCAGGCTATTTTGGGGCTGTTTTCAGGCCAATTTCTGGCACTCTGGCACCTGCGAAGACACGTTGGCCAGCCTCATGGAAACCAGAAGAGCAGTTGGTGATGGCAGGCATGCCCACAGGGAGGGCTCTCTGTGCCAGCTCTGGCATGTGTGCCATAGGTTTGCCATCACAGGTAAAAGGTCTCCTGCTTGAGCAGAGGGATGGACTAGAAGGCCTCCAAGTGTCTCATTCTACATTCCAAGAAAATTCTGTGCCTTTGAAAATGTTTGTTTCTGCTTAATCTGTTCTAACGGGAATACAGGCAGCCCTTGATTTGCCACAGTTCATTTAATGACCGTCCAAAGTTACCACGGCACAGAAAAATGTGACTTACGACCGTTTTTCGCAGCTACGACTGACCTTTGCAGCATTCCCCATTGTTCATGAGATCGAAATTCGGACCCTTGGCATCCTTGGCATTATTCATCTCCGCCCCCTGCCTTTGATCCCCAGAGCTAGGGTGGGGCTTCGCTAGCAGCAGTGGCTCTTCTGTCCCAAGGACCGGCCCATAGATTTCCACTGCTCTCCTCTCCTCTGCCACATCTATTCATCTCTGCCCCCTGCCTTTTATCCCCAGAGCTAAGGTGGGGCTTCGCTAGCAGCGGTGGCTCTTCTGTCCCAAGGAGTGGCCCATGGATTTCCACTGCTCTCCTCTCCTCTGTCACATCTATTCATCTCCGCCCCCTGCCTTTGATCCCCAGAGCTAGGGTGGGGCTTCGCTAGCAGCGGTGGCTCTTCTGTCCCAAGGACCGGCCCATGGATTTCCACTGCTCTCCTCTCCTCTGTCACATCTATTCATCTCCGCCCCCTGCCTTTTATCCCCAGAGCTAGGGTGGGGCTTCGCTAGCATCAGTGCTTCTTCTGTCCCAAGGACCTGCCTATAGATTTCCACTGCTCTCCTCTCCTCTGCCTTCTGTGCATCAGGCACTGGACCCAGCTGTTCCCCCTCTTCCTCATCAGCCACCTCCAGACCTGGGGGCTGTTGACTCTCCGCCTGAGGGCTTACAGATGGCCCAGGCTCTGTCTCTCCCTCTCCCCCCCCTCTGTGACAGCCCCGTTCCCTCTCCCCCCTCGGAGCTCTCAAGTTGCCTTCATGCTGACCCTGATTCCTACGCCTCTTCCTCTGATTCAGCTGCTGGAGGGGCTGGCGGTCACAACACTTGCCTCCATGTTGTAGCTGCTCCAA